>NC_085138.1:207171906-207189240 GCF_035046485.1 Aedes albopictus
TTTAAACCATAATAAAGATCTGGACCAACATTTGTGTTGCGGAACAACCATTGCAAACGCTTACTTTTCTCGTCCATCCTGGGCGTATCCTAATATTTTATGCAAACTTTTCCCATTAACAGATAGAGGAGAGTCAGCTCTATCTGTTACTGGTAAAAGAATCCAGGGACATATGAAGCAGAAATTCGCAATGGTTGTTACGCCCTTTCCACATGTTGGTCTAGGAATATCTTAACAAAGTGTTACATGCCAATAAAGGATCATGGTTTTAAACTATACAAAAATATGACAGGTAAATTTTCTGGAAATATTTTTTTGTTCTTAATTCACATCTCAAAGAACCACCCTAATTTAAAAAAAATGAGCCACCCTAATGAAATATTATATATATTCAATATTGAAAATGACTTACAGTTATATAGGAGATTTTTAATACTATTATCTTATTTTTTAAATTTTACTACAAAAAGGACCACCCTAATGCAAAATAAGTAAACCACCCTAACGATATATGATATATAATATGCTAGCAGTTGCCAACGATGATATAACACATTTAAGTACTATTGCTATGAATATTTCAGCAACTAAATTCAAATCCTCCATTTCAAATTCATTTCACTCCCCCAACTCAAATATTTTCTAAGTCCAAAAAGTCAATTTTTTTCCAAAAAAAAATTTTTGAGATAACACCAGATCTCGACGTTTCATGCACTTTTAAGGCATTTGGCATCAAAAAAAAAATTTCGATTTCGAAATTTTCATGTATCCCTACCTTGGGATATTTTTCGTGTTTCAAAACAGCCAAACTTTGACCGCTTTGGGCCACCCCTTAGCGAAGTCCGATTGAGCTGAAATTTTGCATGGGGACTTTTTTTGAGGAGACGAAACTTTTGAGCACTACCCGTTTTTGAAATTCGATGGTCAAATTTTTCCCATACATTCCATTGGCACCCTAATGTATATTGACGATTTACACAAACGTCTGAGTATAACGTAGTGAAATACAGGATTCGCAGGTTTTCGTTAATTTCTCCGAAGAATCGAATCGCTGATGTGAGCCGGCCATATAATATAAGTATGGAAACAAAATTAATTGTCAAAGATTGCAATGTTCTGCGTCGAATCATCATGAAGTGCGTAGTCATACTAACTCTTTTCGCAATCGTAATGAACATCAGCGAATCGTGACTCTTTTGAAAAGAGTCATGGCTCACTCACTCGGTTTCGCGAATCGATTCTTTGAGTCGATTCGCGAGTGAGTTACCCATCTCTAGTCCCAGCCTCAAGCCGACGCGACTGTCACTGGCGACAGCGATTCTTCAGTTGAGTGAACATTGAAGCCGTGAAGAGCATCTTCAAAAGCACATATTGAAAAAAAAAAAAACGAACAACGCATTTTACCAAAAATTTTAAACGGTGATGATTATTCGATAAGATAGATCATCGATAGATTATTCGATAAGATAGATCATCGATCATTGATAATGCACAGATCGGCCTCAATGAACCTTCACCTAAAAAATCGCAGTCACGGCCAAAAATCGCATTGGTCTGGGGGAGTCTTAATTGTGCAATGTCTGTTTTCTAGCTTTATAGAAGATCGCGCCCTCTCCACACGATGCAGCATCTGGAATTTGTCTTCATTCCAGTCATCGGTCGAAGCATAAATCAGAACAAAACGAGATATGCAATACTTTCACACTACTTCTCTGATAGCTATAGTAGCTTCTAGCATAGTCTCCTTGGCAGTTCTGACCTTCAAAGTGACTTCCTTCTGGAATGCGTGTTGACCTATCCATTTGCTGTCTTGCCGTATGAGCAACTTTCAATTTAAGTTTTACCGGTTAACGTGAGTACCTTGAATCATACGGGTTCCATTATGCGCAAAGCGTGGCAGAAGAGATTTCTCATTTTATTGTATCTCGTGAACTACGCATGGCTGGTCAAATCATTTACACTATTTTAATTGACAGTCAGGTCATCTTTTGTCTGATTACTCGAAAACTGACAGGCTTCATAAATTAGTAGGTTTTAAATCAGCTTTAACATGTCAAAAGGGTCTAACTCGTTTTGGTAAACGAACATACAGGGTGTTGGGTTCCTTACCCAGAATATTTTAGGGGGTGATTAAGGATGATATTTGATGAAAAAAATTGTTCTACGCATATGGTCAAATCTCAACCATTACAGAGTTATTGAACTTTTCATGATTTTGACAATGCTTTCAATAAAATGGCTATAACATAAAAACGGTCAAACTTATTTAAGATCTCTCAGCACCATTCGAAAGATTATGAAATTTGCTATTGAACGTCATCTTCGAACATGCAAATTTTTGTTACTTACTAACTTTTTAAGAGCAAATAAGTGAAAAGTAAGTGGTTTTTTATCAGTTTTTGTCGATTTACTCGAAAAAATGCGTAATTAACTTATTTTTTCCCTTAGACAAAGTTGAGCGCCTTGAAATGCTCTACAATTCGTTCTTTGGCACCAAACTCCTAACTCTTGTCATTTTCCCGCAATTTCGATTTGAATGCACTGTTTTGCATCATAAATTTGCTTCAATAAGTGCATCAGACATTAGCTCTCTTGACCCCACTGTGACTGCGAAACTAGCGTCATGTTTATTTCGCGCACACGGCTACTTGATTCCCCGCGCCGAACAACAACAGAATGGCGCGCTGGCGCATGAGTGAAAAGAACGACGCCGCTGCGTGTTCGGAAAAGTGTTCAGTTGAATGCTTTTTGTAGTCTCAATGATTCTGGGAAGCTCATGGTAATCCCGGGAAGATGGTTGGATTTTGGTAGACCGTAACTGAGGCTATCAGCCTGAAAGGCTTGGTTAGGGTGTTTTATTATTCCGGCATCGTCTTGGGGGATGGGAAACACCGGAATAAAACTGTTGTTGTCGATATCTGGAAGTTCGCGATGATTTTAATAGTGAGCTGGTGATCCCGGAAGTAACTTTGTTGGCTATAAAGTAACTAATAAAGCTTTGAGCATACAGCACAATCTTCGTCGGGTTTGGACGCTGTTCCTCCTGGTTCTCCAAACATGTCCAAACTGTTTTTCAACCACGTGTAGCCAGCGCGTTCGCAGACGTCCATGAAATCACCGGACATTAAACCTGGTTCCATGCTGAATGTTGTTTTCGTTATTATTCTTTCTTTTGATAATCGCACTACGTGCCCAGCCCACTGAAGGCTGCCGTAATTTATTCGTTTCAAAATTGTGCTTTTTGACGAAGTAGGTTGATCCTGATCGAAGTTTGCAGCTTCCTGCTCTTACTCATTCGCCAACAAATAGGTAAGAGCAGGATTTAGCAACTTCGATTATGTTAAATCTATCTCATTGAACATAAATAATATTCGCAGCACTTTGTGCTCTGTCTCCACTCGGGAGCTTGTAGTTTTGTAAAGTTTCGAAAGCAACAACGCCATACTCAATTAGGATTTATGAATGAAATTAAGATTTTGGGAGTAATTCCTCCAGAGATTTCCATAAGATTTTTTCCATCGATTCCTCCAAAATTACTTCGGAGATTCTTCTAGACTTCTTCCAGAGATTCCTCCAGGAACTCCTCCAGAGATTCCTCTAGGGATTCCTCTAAGAATTTCTCAAAGGACTCCAAAGGACCAGCCATTTGTCCAGGGATTATTACAGGAATTATTGCAGAATTTCCTCCAGGAATACGTCTAAGGATTGCTCCACAATTCCTCTAAAAGCTCCTCCAGGAATACCTCTAGGAATTCCTCCAAGGATTCCTCCAGTAAATTCTTTAGGGATTTCAACATGAGTTCCGGTAGTATTTCCTGCAGGAATTCCTCTAGAATTCCCCTTACAGTTCCTCCAGGAATGCCTTTAGAGAATCCTCCAGAAATTCATCCAGGGACTTTTCCAGGAATACCTTCAAAAATTTCGTAAGAGATTCCTCCAGAAATACCTGCATGAATTCTTCAAGAAATTCTCTTTCCAGGAATTCTTCAGAAATTTCTCTAAGGGCTCCCGCAAGGATTGCTCCAGAAATTCTTCAGTGATTTTTCAGCAATTCCTACAATAATTTCTCCAGTGATGCCTCCAGAGATTTTGTTAGTAATTCCTGCAGGCATTTTTCAAGAAATTCCTTTAAAGATTTCTCCAGGAACTCTTCCAGGGATTACTTGAGGAGTTCCCTCAGGAACTCCTCTGGCGATTTCTATTGGAATTTCTCTAAGAATTCCTTCAGGATTTCTACCAAGAATTGCTCCAAGAATTCCTTCAGAGTTTCCTCCAGAAATTTCTCCAGAGATTTCAACTAAAAATCGTCCTACAGGGATTCTATCAGGAATTTCTTCACGGATTCCTTCAGAGATTCTTTTACTAGTTTTTCCATGCATCCCCCAAAGAAATCCTCCGGGAATTCCTCCAGGGATTCACTGAAGAATTTCTCCAGTTACTTTTTGCTCTTAAGGAATTCTTGGAGAAATCCCAAGAGAAGTTCTTCGAGGTATCCCTGGAGGAAACTCTGGAGGAATTCCTTGAAGAATCTCTGAAGGAATTTCTGGAAGAATTTCTTCTGGAGGAATAACTTCTAGTAATCTCTGGAGCATTTCCTAGAAGAACCCCTGGAAAAACTTCTGAAGAAACCCCAGAAAAAAATCCTGAAGATTTCCTTGAAGAAATGTTAGAAGTAATCCCTGGATGAATCTCTGGAGAAATCATTGGAGGAATCCCTGAAGGATTTTTTGGTGGAATTCCTGGAAGAGCCTCTGGAGAAATTTATAGCACAATTGCTTGAGGATTTTCTTTAAGAATTCTTGGAAGAATGCGTCGAAGAACGCGAACGTTTGGAACGAACGTTTCCTAGAGCAATTCTTGGACACAACTATGGAGGAGTCTCTGGAGGAGTCTCTGGAAGAATTCCTGGAATAATCCCTGACAGAATCCTTGAAGGAATGCTGGAGAAATCCCTGGAGGAATCCTAGAAGTAATCCATGCAAGTATTCTTGGAGGAATCCCTGGAGGGATTTCTGAAGGATTTTTTGTTTAAATTTCTGAAGGAATTTGTGCGGACAACTTTGGAGGAAACCTTGGAAGAATCCCTAGAGGAATCCACGGAGAAATTTCTAGTGTAATCACTGGAGGAATGCCTGAAGAAATCTCTAAAGAAATTTCTAGACGAATCCTTGAAAGAATTTCTAGTGGAATCCTGAAGTAATACTGTGAGCATTCTCTAAAAGAAAACTTGGAGGAGTTCCTAAAGGAGTCCCTGGAGGAATCTGTGCAGGATTCCCTGAATTAATTCATGGAGGAATTCGTAGAAGAAATCTTGGAGGAATCCCTGAAGGAATCTCTGGAGGAATCTCAGGAGGAGTTCTGGAAGTATACCTGGAGAAATTAATCGAAGAATTCGTGGAGGAATCTCTTGAGAAATTACTGGAGGAAACCCTGAAGGTATTAACCAAAGAATCCTGGAAGGAAACCAGGAAGAATCCCTGGAAAACCTTCTGTAGGTATCCCAGAAAAAATCCTTGGAGGAATTTTGGAGAAATCCCTGGAATCCTAAAAGCAATCTCTGGAGCAATTTTTGGAGGAATTCCTGGGGGGATTCCTGAAGGATTTCTTGGAGATATTCCTGAAGGAATTTGTGAACCCATCTTTGAAGGAAACCTTGAAAGAATCCCTGGAGGAATCCTTGGAGGAATTTCTGGTGTAATCACCTGGAACATCCTCCTGAAGTAATTAATATCTGGAGCATTCTCTGAAAGAATACTTGGAGGATTCCCTGAAGGAATTAACAAAGAAATCCAAGGAGGAAATCTGAAAGAATCCCGGGAGAACCTTCTGGAGGAATCCCTGAAGGAATTCTTGGAGAAATTCCTGGAAGAATTTGTGAACCAAATTTTGGAGGAAACCTTGAAAGAATCCCTGAGGAAATTTCTAGTGTTTCTAATAAAAATGAAACAAAACCAATTAGCAATGGAATTGTTACTTGGGTGTAGGAAACTCCGGAGAAGTTCCTAAAGGAATCTCTGAAAGAATTCGTAGAATAATCTTAGTAGAAACTAAAGTATTCTCTGGAGCTGCTCCGGGAAGAATCCCTACAGGAGGAAATTCTGGAGGAAATTGAGAAGGAATTCCTGGAAAATCCCTGAATAAAGTCTTGGAAAAAATACTGAAGGAATTTGTGGAGGAAACCTTGGTAAAATCCCTGGTTTCTGATAGAATCCCTGAAGGAATTGCTGAAATAATCCCAGGTTGGAATGCTCCTAGAGGATTCGAAGAATTTGTGGAGGAATCACTAGAGGATTTTCTGTAGGAATAATTGGAGGAAACCTTGGAATTATCCCTGGAAGAATTTTAAGTGGAATTTCTGGGGTAGTTCCTGGAGCAATCCTTAGTGAAAGTTCTGGAGGAATTCCTGGAAGAATCCTTTGAGAAATCCCTGGAACAGTCCTTGGAGGAATCCATGGGGAAATGCTTCGAAAATCACACAAAGACTTCAGGAATTCCTATATCAATTGCTCCAGATGCCTTAAGGTGTTCCTCCAGGAATTGATTCAGGGATTCCGCTACAAATTCCTGAAAGAATTTCTCTAAGGATTCCTCCATGATTTCCTCAAAGGATAACTACAGGATTTTATCTAGGGATTGCTTCAAACATTCCTCCAGAAATTCCTCATACTACTCTTCTACTTAATTCCTTCAGGGAATCCTCCAAGTATTCTTTCAGAGAATGCTCCAGATATTAATTACTTCAGGAGGATGTTCCAGGTGATTACACCAGAAATTCCTCCAAGGATTCCTCCAGGAATTCTTTCAAGGTTTCCTTCAAAGATGGGTTCACAAATTCCTTCAGGAATATCTCCAAGAAATCCTTCAGGAATCCCCCCAGGAATTCCTCCAAAAATTGCTCCAGAGATTGCTTTTAGGATTCCAGGGATTTCTCCAAAATTCCTCCAAGGATTTTTTCAGGGATACCTCCAGAAGGTTATCCAGGGATTCTTCCAGGATTCCTTGGTTAATACCATCAGGGTTTCCTCCAGTAATTTCTCAAGAGATTCCTCCACGAATTCTTCGATTAATTTCTCCAGGTATACTTCCTGAACTCCTCCTGAGATTCCTCCAGAGATTCCTTCAGGGATTCCTCCAAGATTTCTTCTACGAATTCCTCCATGAATTAATTCAGGGAATCCTGCACATATTCCTCCAGGGACTCCTTTAGGAACTCCTCCAAGTTTTCTTTTAGAGAATGCTCACAGTATTACTTCAGGATTCCTCTAGAAATTCTTTCAAGGATTCGTCTAGAAATTTCTTTAGAGATTTCTTCAGGCATTCCTCCAGTGATTACACTAGAAATTTCTCCGTGGATTCCTCTAGGGATTCTTCCAAGGTTTCCTCCAAAGTTGTCCGCACAAATTCCTTCAGAAATTTAAACAAAAAATCCTTCAGAAATCCCTCCAGGGATTCCTCCAAGAATACTTGCATGGATTACTTCTAGGATTCCTCCAGGGATTTCTCCAGCATTCCTTCAAGGATTCTGTCAGGGATTATTCCAGGAATTCTTCCAGAGACTCCTCCAGAGACTCCTCCATAGTTGTGTCCAAGAATTGCTCTAGGAAACGTTCGTTCCAAACGTTCGCGTTCTTCGACGCATTCTTCCATGAATTCTTAAAGAAAATCCTCAAGCAATTGTGCTATAAATTTCTCCAGAGGCTCTTCCAGGAATTCCACCAAAAAATCCTTCAGGGATTCCTCCAATGATTTCTCCAGAGATTCATCCAGGGATTACTTCTAACATTTCTTCAAGGAAATCTTCAGGATTTTTTTCTGGGGTTTCTTCAGAAGTTTTTCCAGGGGTTCTTCTAGGAAATGCTCCAGAGATTACTAGAAGTTATTTCTCCAGAAGAAATTCTTCCAGAAATTCCTTCAGAGATTCTTCAAGGAATTCCTCCAGAGTTTCCTCCAGGGATACCTCGAAGAACTTCTCTTGGGATTTCTCCAAGAATTCCTTAAGAGCAAAAAGTAACTGGAGAAATTCTTCAGTGAATCCCTGGAGGAATTCCCGGAGGATTTCTTTGGGGGATGCATGGAAAAACTAGTAAAAGAATCTCTGAAGGAATCCGTGAAGAAATTCCTGATAGAATCCCTGTAGGACGATTTTTAGTTGAAATCTCTGGAGAAATTTCTGGAGGAAACTCTGAAGGAATTCTTGGAGCAATTCTTGGTAGAAATCCTGAAGGAATTCTTAGAGAAATTCCAATAGAAATCGCCAGAGGAGTTCCTGAGGGAACTCCTCAAGTAATCCCTGGAAGAGTTCCTGGAGAAATCTTTAAAGGAATTTCTTGAAAAATGCCTGCAGGAATTACTAACAAAATCTCTGGAGGCATCACTGGAGAAATTATTGTAGGAATTGCTGAAAAATCACTGAAGAATTTCTGGAGCAATCCTTGCGGGAGCCCTTAGAGAAATTTCTGAAGAATTCCTGGAAAGAGAATTTCTTGAAGAATTCATGCAGGTATTTCTGGAGGAATCTCTTACGAAATTTTTGAAGGTATTCCTGGAAAAGTCCCTGGATGAATTTCTGGAGGATTCTCTAAAGGCATTCCTGGAGGAACTGTAAGGGGAATTCTAGAGGAATTCCTGCAGGAAATACTACCGGAACTCATGTTGAAATCCCTAAAGAATTTACTGGAGGAATCCTTGGAGGAATTCCTAGAGGTATTCCTGGAGGAGCTTTTAGAGGAATTGTGGAGCAATCCTTAGACGTATTCCTGGAGGAAATTCTGCAATAATTCCTGTAATAATCCCTGGACAAATGGCTGGTCCTTTGGAGTCCTTTGAGAAATTCTTAGAGGAATCCCTAGAGGAATCTCTGGAGGAGTTCCTGGAGGAATCTCTGGAAGAAGTCTAGAAGAATCTCCGAAGTAATTTTGGAGGAATCGATGGAAAAAATCTTATGGAAATCTCTGGAGGAATTACTCCCAAAATCTTAATTTCATTCATAAATCCTAATTGAGTATGGCGTTGTTGCTTTCGAAACTTTACAAAACTACAAGCTCCCGAGTGGAGACAGAGCACAAAGTGCTGCGAATATTATTTATGTTCAATGAGATAGATTTAACATAATCGAAGTTGCTAAATCCTGCTCTTACCTATTTGTTGGCGAATGAGTAAGAGCAGGAAGCTGCAAACTTCGATCAGGATCAACCTACTTCGTCAAAAAGCACAATTTTGAAACGAATAAATTACGGCAGCCTTCAGTGGGCTGGGCACGTAGTGCGATTATCAAAAGAAAGAATAATAACGAAAACAACATTCAGCATGGAACCAGGTTTAATGTCCGGTGATTTCATGGACGTCTGCGAACGCGCTGGCTACACGTGGTTGAAAAACAGTTTGGACATGTTTGGAGAACCAGGAGGAACAGCGTCCAAACCCGACGAAGATTGTGCTGTATGCTCAAAGCTTTATTAGTTACTTTATAGCCAACAAAGTTACTTCCGGGATCACCAGCTCACTATTAAAATCATCGCGAACTTCCAGATATCGACAACAACAGTTTTATTCCGGTGTTTCCCATCCCCCAAGACGATGCCGGAATAATAAAACACCCTAACCAAGCCTTTCAGGCTGATAGCCTCAGTTACGGTCTACCAAAATCCAACCATCTTCCCGGGATTACCATGAGCTTCCCAGAATCATTGAGACTACAAAAAGCATTCAACTGAACACTTTTCCGAACACGCAGCGGCGTCGTTCTTTTCACTCATGCGCCAGCGCGCCATTCTGTTGTTGTTCGGCGCGGGGAATCAAGTAGCCGTGTGCGCGAAATAAACATGACGCTAGTTTCGCAGTCACAGTGGGGTCAAGAGAGCTAATGTCTGATGCACTTATTGAAGCAAATTTATGATGCAAAACAGTGCATTCAAATCGAAATTGCGGGAAAATGACAAGAGTTAGGAGTTTGGTGCCAAAGAACGAATTGTAGAGCATTTCAAGGCGCTCAACTTTGTCTAAGGGAAAAAATAAGTTAATTACGCATTTTTTCGAGTAAATCGACAAAAACTGATAAAAAACCACTTACTTTTCACTTATTTGCTCTTAAAAAGTTAGTAAGTAACAAAAATTTGCATGTTCGAAGATGACGTTCAATAGCAAATTTCATAATCTTTCGAATGGTGCTGAGAGATCTTAAATAAGTTTGACCGTTTTTATGTTATAGCCATTTTATTGAAAGCATTGTCAAAATCATGAAAAGTTCAATAACTCTGTAATGGTTGAGATTTGACCATATGCGTAGAACAATTTTTTTCATCAAATATCATCCTTAATCACCCCCTAAAATATTCTGGGTAAGGAACCCAACACCCTGTATTTCTGTCATTGTAGGAGGCTGTAGGGTCTATCTCGATCCACCCACAAACATCGATACCGTCATCAGAAAGAATTTTCTTTCCGCTGTCGGTTAAGGGGGCAGCCAATTTAAGGCCACATCCTTCTACCGTCAAGTCACCATTCACCGCCGTGGATCTAAGAAAATTTGAGGCGAATAAAGGCTGTCGTTTTACACCAATCTTATAAACATTGTTGTTACCGCTGTTAATTGTCTTCATTATAGGTTAGAATTAAAGTAATAACCACAAAAGAAGACAATTTTTCACAAAAATGAATGATATAGTACATTTAGTAGAGGATGGGAAGGTCGCCTGATTCCGTGGTAGGTCACCATTCACCGTGGTAGTAGGTACCCATTCACCGTGTATCAGAAGATTTTTTTTCTTTTGTTTTAAAATGATCAAAACCACCTAGCAAAGTCAATTCTATAAATAGTATTTTAAGTAATAACTTGCAAGATTTATTTAGAAAACGAATTTTCTAATTTTCATTTTATTTTCTATAAATATGTGGCAACATGGGTCACGGTGAATGGAGACCATTGATTTTTAGGGTACCCATTTACCGTGCCCTTTTGTTTCAATAAAAAAAAAATGAGTGGAATCGTACTTTCTTGGTAAACTTGCTTCGATAATGCAAAATAGATACCTGATAGGTGAATTTAATTGCTTCTTGGTGAAATAATATCGTTACTACATTTAGTTAACCCTCTAATACCCAAATTTTTGATTTTGATCTAAATATCATTTTTCGTTATCTAAAATCGATTTAAACATGTTTTGGAAGATGATTCGTTTTAATTCTTGATTTCGTGAATTTTGGTTTTTGATTTTTCTAATTTTTATTTTTGAACATCCCCACACTTTTATATTTTTCCTGGAAGCCAATTTGGGGAACGGATTTTTTGAGATGAAAACATTTTGAGATTTTATGATTATTGTCGAAATATTATTATTTTATTTTTTTTCACAGAAAATTTTATTTTCCGTGTAATTTTAAGGAAAAAAACTTTAGAGTGTATTCGATTCCCTTAAACTATTAAACAAGGATAGAATGATTTGGGAAAAAATTTAAATATGTTAATTGTAGCGATTCAATACAAAATAAACAATGACTTCTGAAAGGTGACTAAAACATCAATTTTTCAATGATTTTTAAAAAATGTAAATACGCTTTAAAATACACCAAAAACCATTTTGAGATATACAGAACAGTCCTAAATATCAGCCAAAAATATAATAAAATTGATTTTCCACGACACAAAAATTACAAAAATGCTCAAACTATACCCCGTCTAAAGGCGGGATTGGGTATTAGAGGGTTAATCGCTTAAATCACGTAAGCGCAGTTTTTTGATTTTTTTTACTACGAATGCAGAGCTAACAATAAGTATTGCTTCATATAAACACATTTTAGTGTCAAAATGGTACTGTTAAAAGTTTCTAACCGCGTTTTGACATGGTAACAATCCATTAGTGTAGGGGGATTAGGGGCATAATGGACACCCGGGGCGAAATGGACATCCCTGTTTTTGCCGAAACCGTTGACTTTTATGTAATTTTTTTAATGCATAAGTGTAAAGGAACAAGTCATTGTTCTATTTTTCAAAAGTACCATTTATATTCCTTTAAAATAACCAAAATATCATAGAAATTGAGGTATGTTTTTCATATGGTGGATGTCTTATAATATTGAAGCAGTAGCAAATAAGGTATTACGAGTGACTGAGTATGTCCACCATACAAACGAGTGAATTGTTAGCTTATCTACATGTATACGTAGATTTAGCAATGAATGAAGTATTATATTTTTGATCAGAACACACTGAAAATAGCAATTTCAATTTTGTAGTCTATTCGGGGCAAAATGAACACTGGCAATTACGAATGGATGTACGCACATTGCATACTGTTAGGCGTTATAGAGAGTTTGAAAAAAATCAATCCGATTATTTTAGCCTAAAAATGAATTCATTAACTTTGAAGTTATGTAAACTCGTCTAAGATGGAGAATTATATCTGTGGTATTGATCTCCGTAGGCAAATTACTTAACTGGTCGATATTCTCAAAGATACAGCATAAAATATGCAGGAGCGGTCTTCAACACTTCTGGTTCGACTCCCGACCCGGCGACAAAAAAATAATGGTCAAAAACATTCATGTGGGCATCAGTACCGTCGATAACGAAACCGGTGCTAAAAATAGATTTTTGTTATGGTTTGCACGTATCAAGCATGTGCAAATGCAAATGTACAGCACATGCATTTATGTTACTTTAGCAATGGCTGTCAGCGAGCTGCAATATGTGGCACTAATTGGATTTTAGTGGGGCCCTTTTCGACTTTAATATTGCTTCAATGAGGTGTTTAAAGTAATGCAGCATTATATTCACAATTTTAATTATCAATATATGGCAAAATTGGTGCACTTATATACGGCTTCGTGGTTACTTGGGTATCTATCTATCTATCTATCTATCTATCTATCTATCTATCTATCTATCTATCTATCTATCTATCTATCTATCTATCTATCTATCTATCTATCTATCTATCTATCTATCTATCTATCTATCTATCTATCTATCTATCTATCTATCTATCTATCTATCTATCTATCTATCTATCTATCTATCTATCTATCTATCTATCTATCTATCTATCTATCTATCTATCTATCTATCTATCTATCTATCTATCTATCTATCTATCTATCTATCTATCTATCTATCTATCTATCTATCTATCTATCTATCTATCTATCTATCTATCTATCTATCTATCTATCTATCTATCTATCTATCTATCTATCTATCTATCTATCTATCTATCTATCTATCTATCTATCTATCTATCTATCTATCTATCTATCTATCTATCTATCTATCTATCTATCTATCTATCTATCTATCTATCTATCTATCTATCTATCTATCTATCTATCTATCTATCTATCTATCTATCTATCTATCTATCTATCTATCTATCTATCTATCTATCTATCTATCTATCTATCTATCTATCTATCTATCTATCTATCTATCTATCTATCTATCTATCTATCTATCTATCTATCTATCTATCTATCTATCTATCTATCTATCTATCTATCTATCTATCTATCTATCTATCTATCTATCTATCTATCTATCTATCTATCTATCTATCTATCTATCTTCTATCTATCTATCTATCTATCTATCTATCTATCTATCTATCTATCTATCTATCTATCTATCTATCTATCTATCTATCTATCTATCTATCTATCTATCTATCTATCTATCTATCTATCTATCTATCTATCTATCTATCTATCTATCTATCTATCTATCTATCTATCTATCTATCTATCTATCTATCTATCTATCTATCTATCTATCTATCTATCTATCTATCTATCTATCTATCTATCTATCTATCTATCTATCTATCTATCTATCTATCTATCTATCTATCTATCTATCTATCTATCTATCTATCTATCTATCTATCTATCTATCTATCTATCTATCTATCTATCTATCTATCTATCTATCTATCTATCTATCTATCTATCTATCTATCTATCTATCTATCTATCTATCTATCTATCTATCTATCTATCTATCTATCTATCTATCTATCTATCTATCTATCTATCTTATCTATCTATCTATCTATCTATCTATCTATCTATCTATCTATCTATCTATCTATCTATCTATCTATCTATCTATCTATCTATCTATCTATCTATCTATCTATCTATCTATCTATCTATCTATCTATCTATCTATCTATCTATCTATCTATCTATCTATCTATCTATCTATCTATCTATCTATCTATCTATCTATCTATCTATCTATCTATCTATCTATCTATCTATCTATCTATCTATCTATCTATCTATCTATCTATCTATCTATCTATCTATCTATCTATCTATCTATCTATCTATCTATCTATCTATCTATCTATCTATCTATCTATCTATCTATCTATCTATCTATCTATCTATCTATCTATCTATCTATCTATCTATCTATCTATCTATCTATCTATCTATCTATCTATCTATCTATCTATCTATCTATCTATCTATCTATCTATCTATCTATCTATCTATCTATCTATCTATCTATCTATCTATCTATCTATCTATCTATCTATCTATCTATCTATCTATCTATCTATCTATCTATCTATCTATCTATCTATCTATCTATCAGAGAGGTCGTTTTTCAGATCAAAGTGTTTTTTGACTCCATTTCGAGTGATTCCCCATTTGATTTTGCTGGAAGTTCGGCACTGGAGCCGAGAATTGGTGCTGGGATAGGTGCAGTAAACTCGCTCAAAATTAACTTTCCGGCAGAAAGTCTTCACAACAATCACTGTCTACAACAAGTTCACCCAAGTAGCACCTTAAACTAAAATAGAAATGACCATCGTTGCAAACATGTTGCAACTAAGTTTTCATGAAACAATGAGTTATTAAATAAATATTTATATTGTGTTTTTGAATGTTTTCATTCGGATTCAGTGAATAAAAACATGTAATACAAATGTGCTCAACAGCACAATTGTGCTGGTTCGTCACGATAGGGATATACATCTACAGCATCGGCAAAATTTCAAAAAAAAAAAAATCGATGCACTATCAACAATTTTATAGTCAAAACACGTATTGGGACTAACCGTGGTTTTAGCCCTTTCGACAGCAATTATAGACTGTTTCAGAAATTATAAATACACTTTGTTAATTGAATTAAATGAACTGTTCTAATGATTTTTACCAACTTCTTTCAGAGTATAGCATATTGTACTCCATATTTTTATGTTTCCTTTCAATTGTCTTGATATTTTGTAGAACAGTCGAGTTATCTAACAAATAACTTAATTTTTCAAATTTGCATTTGTACAAAGGTGTTTTTTAATGATTTCAACATTATTTATCACTAAATACCAAAAAATATTTAAATTTTTATCACATTCGCTTTCTCAACAAGTTGTCTAAGAAATGCCTTGATCAAAATTTGGGAAAAATCGATAAATGCATTTCCACAACATTTTTTTGGAGATCAAATTTCTTATTTTTTAAGGTTTTCTACGGAACATAAGAACTACCACACAGTTCCTTATCATTCCTGAATGCATTTAATCTAAACAAACTTATTTTTTCAGCTCATTCGATCCTTCAGATGGCAAAGCTTGTCATACCATAAAAACGAATGCAGTAAGCAGTAATTAAGACATTCGTTTGCTTAATGTTTGTTGCTACTGGTGTTGTTTAGAAATTTGAAACAAAAAATTTTAAATTGAGAATAGTGGATCTTGATTAAATATTCCAGTAAAAATTACTTTTACCAATTGAGAAATATCTTTAATTATCGATACAAGAGTTTTTATTGTGTTTGAAAATTAAATATTTTATCTGTAAGATTTTTTTTCTTTTCGACTATGCTATATTTTTTTACCACTTTGTGCAACTTCAAATTTTAATCATCTAGTTTACAGAGCCCTATTTTTTAACTTTTACCAGAAACATCAACATAGTTGGTTTTATTTGCTTCGTTAGCATGTTTACTATAAGAGCTAGAAGAAACTTTTTAGGATATTGTGTTCAAATTGAAATGGCAGTTAATCGTTAGTGTATTTATAATTTCTGAAACAGTCTATAGTGAGCGCCTCTTATTGTTCCGGTTGTACTGTTGAAAGTACTATTCCAATAATCATGAAATTTTTCGGGCATAATTTATACATGATTAACTAACTTCTGTGAAAATTTCATAAAAATTGGCAAAGGTATTCGATAGTTATGAATAGGCATATATAGCACATGGAAAATACGCAAAATATTCGCAAATACTCACCCACATCAGCAGTGATAGCTTTCCAACCAGTTGATTAAAATTAATGAAATTTTGCAAGAAAGAGTATGAATGTACAGGAGATGGCCAGAATGTTTGGGATAGGCAACTTTTTTTCTCCCACAAAAAAAAATTCAACATGCTGTAACTTTTCATAGTGTATAAAAAAATCTCAAATTTTGACTGTTTGTCAACCTATTATATTTGCATCATTAATACAAATTTAGGCTCGATTAATTAATTTTTCGCGAAGTTGGAACCGGTTGGGTAAAACACTATTATTTAGACAATTAATTTTTGAACTGTCATATCTCGGAAACCAGTGAACCGAATTGAATGAATTTTATAACGTTTATCAACAATATATTGATACTTAATACGACGTTACAAAATGTAATATTTTCTACCGGCGAATTGAGTTATACCGGATTCAAATGTTTACCCATATAGAGGAAAATAAGTCAAATTTACAATACCACACAAAAATTACTAAATGTATTTTTCCTTCAATCTTAATAGGCTCTAATATATCTGATTAGAGATAACTTGAGAACAGAAGTCGAAAATCTTTGGATATCAACACTAAAATTTATTGACATTGATGTAAAAAAAAATCCAAAAAGTACCAATCCATGAAAACTTTTTTCAATGTTTAAAAAGTACCTATGTTTTAATAGTTTGTGAAGCATTTACATATTGTTAGTGTACGTTCAAAATTTCATTCAATTCGGTTCACTGGTTTCCGAGATTTGACACCTCAAAAATGAGTTGTTTGAAGAATAGTATTTTACCCGAACGGTTCTAAATTTGCGAAATATTAATCAATCGAGCCCAAATTTGTACCAATGATGCACACATAATTGGTTGACAAACAGTCAAAATTTGAGATTTTTTGATGCGCTCTAAGAAAAGTTATAGCTTGTTGAACTTTTTTTGTGAGAGAAAAAAAAGTTGCCTATCCCAAACATTTTGGCCATCCCCTGTATATCATTACTGCTCACGAAATTTCATCATTATCCAATTTGTACTTTGGACTGCAGTGGAAAAGAATCATCGGCCATGCAGATGAAAAATGGTCATGATTGTACAAAATGCTTGAATGT
>NC_085138.1:207189740-207232899 GCF_035046485.1 Aedes albopictus
TACACTGCACAAACCGTTTAATTGTAGTCGCCTGAGAGAAACCAAGGCAATCATGATATTTGGGCGATACTCGGTGTCAAGGATGCTCACAAAGTTTAAGTAGAGCTGGCGGTCTCTTATTATGAAACGTTGCGTCAACCTGCTTGCATCTTCTCTGAATCATAGCTAAATTGGTCAAGGTTCAATGGAATGTGCAACAAATACAACAAGCCTTTTCGAGGAAATTTCGTTAAATGGATGATGTAATCGAAGATAAAATATTGCACTTACTTTTTACAGCCCAAATTTTTCCAGCTTGTAGTCCTCGCAAATAATACTCCATTTCAAGCGAGCAGCTGCTCGTCAATCGCTTGCTGATGTTACTCCAATTTGCTCCAACATTGCGAATATCAAACACATCCAAAATTTCGCCCAAAATAACAAGGTTTTCAAATGATGATACACTCTTATTGGTACTTCCGCTAGTAACCGGGACACTGGTCTGAGCCTTGACAATATTTACATATATAAGGCACGTCAGCAGCGCGTTTCGAAATAAAATCTTCATTTTGGAACAATTATAATTTGTTCACTCTTTTGTCACTAACGCTCACTTAAATAACAACTTTAAATTAAGGGCAGCCAAACTGTTAATCACCGTTTTATTTTATCATTGAAATTGAAGATCGCTGCATCTTAATCGATGAACACCAACGACAAAACGTGTTAAAGTTCAAGTTTCCAACTTTTTACGCGCGTACCCTTTCGTGCGGACCCGCTTGTCGGCAGACGCCGGATGACTTAACATAGAGACAGACGAAAGCGAACTGAACGAGCGTCGAGGTGGCAACCCCACAACACACCATTCTCAGCATTTCACGTGTTTGCTTACCTTATTACAGCATACACAACAGTTTCATAAAAAAACGGCTGACGAAAAAGCTCTATGGTGCTGTGAGCAATATTGTGGCCGAGCTGCATGGAAGTATAAGTTAAATAATTTTCAAATTTTACAGTGAAACTTTCTTTTTCCTTATTTGCAGTATTTGATTGTATGCGATCAATTGCTAGTGGAATGTTATACAATAAACTAAGACAACTAGACATACAACCACAATGACACAAATATCAAACAGCTGTGCTCCAATCTATTTATTATGTGTGGTAATATGTGATTTTACGGACTCTTCACTTGGTTTTGCTGGTTGCTGTTATTACCGAGACGATGCCAATCGAAAGTGATGTCACACCATAGTGAGAGGAAAACTGCAACCCTACCCAATTGTTGTTGTCAAAGCCGAGTGCGATAACAACACAAAAAAAAACGTTTCTGTTGGTTAAAAACCGCCACGCCAGTGGCTATAGGCGGTTGGGTAGCAATGGACCAAATGTTGTGTCTATCGTCGAAACCCTTGAGCAAATCTTTCGTCTGGCGGACGCTGCATCATTGCTGTAACTGAATCTCATCATTGCTGATTTTTTTACCACTAGCTCACGTTAATTATGCTTGCATAATAGTGCTACAGTTTTATGTTTGACCTATATTATTTTGTTTGTCATAAAAGAGATGCTCTTCTTTGAAACTATTTATTTTTTAGTTTCGTAAGTTTTACTTGCCGATCTTTTCAGAGGAAGGGAGGTTCTAACCTTCACTGACCTTCTAACACTAACGCTTTATTCAGTTTTTTTTTATGCATGCATTTATTCACAAAGGAGAGAGGGGAATCTGAAAAACTGGGCATCAATTATTAGAAGGCCGGCTCGAATTGGATGATTTATAAGTTAACTATCCCTTGCACATATACTGTCCCAGAAAGTACTTGCACAACTTTAACATATCTTAAGTTGGCTATCTTACTAAAAATATAACTTTTACCTTTTATTCACTATGGTTTGTTTCAGATTTTTCGAACATTATTCCACTTGGTAAGATTGGTTTTTTTATTCCTGTTCGGGTTTGTCGCAGTGACAAACCCGAACAGGAATAACTCTCGAGCGATCGCGCTAGTGTATTTTGGATAACACGTTGGAAAAAATCTAGCTTTTGTATTCAGCATTAGCGTGGGCTGGCGGTGGTTACCAACCGCGTGAGGCTATATGTTCACACCAAGAAGAACTATTTGATAGAAGGCTGCAGTTTCTGGCATCACTGGATTTGTCATATGCTGCTTTTTTTCGGTGCTCGTAAAGACTTCGTTGTTTTTGCGGTGAAAACATAAAATATTTTAAGTAATTGTGTAGCGTTGGGTGGCGCATATTCGACAGCAGGGATTCACCTCGTCGTCTATGAAAAGCATAAGTATCTCTTGAGTTATTAGCAATTTTCCAAAAGCACATAGACCCATTTCGTAAAACAATAGGAGAGCATACCTTGATCAGTTCGCAACGATAGCTGGTGCTACCCATCGCTTGTTGTCGCAGTCAATATACAGATCGCAACTCGTGTGTATAAGTGGTATTGTGCAATACCACTACTGTTCTGCTGTGTTGTTTACAATGTCGGATCAAGAGAACGATATCATTTGTTATGATTGCGAGAAGGTTGAAACAGATGCACGCCTTGTGAATCAATGCATGAATTGCTGCAGGTCCATACATTTCCGTTGCCGGAAGATGTTTGGTAATGCAGTCAAGAAGACTAGGAAAAAGGACTTCGTGTGTTCGGTTGAGTGTGCCGATATACTTTCGCGTGTCGGTTCGGGTCGGGGCTCTGATGATGGGATTATTTATCAGCTGCGATGTCTGGCGGAAACCATAAAGCAGTCACAAGAAGAAGCGATTCAACTCAAGTCTGCTATTGACCAAACACGAATGCAAGTTGTTGGTCTACTCGAAAAATCGAATCTTGTCGAGAGTTCACAACGATTCATATCAAATCGTTTTGAATCTCTTCAGGGAGATTTTCAAGCGTTCAAAGTTGTTTTTGACGGGTTCGGAGATGA
The DNA here is from genome assembly GCF_035046485.1 of Aedes albopictus. NCBI lineage: Eukaryota > Metazoa > Arthropoda > Insecta > Diptera > Culicidae > Aedes > Aedes albopictus. The sequence goes on from NC_085138.1 coordinate 207,192,662, forward strand.
GAGCGTTGTTGCCCAGGCTGTTCTTTCAAAGCGTTGCGATGTACAGGCTGCACTTGCAGCAAAGGTTAGTCATTTGGAATCTGAATTGCATAGGATGAGGTTGGCATCAGTATCGAAGAATGTTGTTGTGTTGGGTCTGCCTATGATCAATGAAGAGAATACTCGTGAACTAGTGTTGAAATTGAGTGTTTCCGTTGGTTGCAATTTCGACAAAAACGCTATTACTCATGCAAGGCGATTGTTTGAGAAATCTAACGGGCGTATACCTCCCATAATAGTGACCTTTTCCAATTACAGTGCAAAAAAGGAGTTTTTGCAACGACAACGTGAATTGAAGGCTGCAGCGTTAACTGAGGCCTTCAGTGGCAAAGATAACAGAATCACTATACGCGATGAGCTAACCTTGTCTACTAGGAAATTGCTACGTGAAACTATCTCTTTGAAGTCTGTCCTAAATGTGAAGTATGTGTGACCGGGACATGGTGGGCAGATTTTGCTACGAAGGTTCGGAAGTAATCGGGTAATACAGATTTCCAGTAGGCAAGAGCTACATGCGTTGAAGTTAACACCTTCAAACGTCCGTTTAAATGATAATTGATTATTTTTTTTATGGTTCCAGTTGATATCAAATTGATGAATTGTTTTATGAGAAATGGAGAATTTTTATATTGATAATATCCAATTATTAAATAAGAACCTTCAAACTGTTCAGAAACGCCGTGCTAATCTTAAAGTGTTGCAGATAAACATCCGATCAATGAACGATCCTGAAAAATTTGATGCTATCAAGGAGTTTTTGGAACTTTACAGTGGGAGCGTAGACGTTTTGATTATTGGAGAAACGCATAGGACCTTTTCAATTAGATGGATACAGAGGCCTTTTTCCATGCCGCGATGATGTTCAAGGAGGCGGTTTAGCTGTGTATGTACGCGACACCATTGCGTTTGACGAAATGGCTAACGTCCATGATCGCGGTTTCCATCATATTCATATACGATTGAACGTATCATCATCACCTTTTGATATACATGCTGTATATAGACCTCCTTCATTCATCTACTCGGAATTTCTGAAGATTTTAGATAATATATTCTCAAATCAGCAAAACAGTAAATACTGCATGTTGATCGGTGATGTAAACATTCCTGTTAATCGTACGAACTGTCCTATGGTTCAAACATATAACCAGCTATTGAAATGTTATAATTTTGTAATTACCAATACCTTTCCAACAAGGCCAGCAAGCAAAAATGTGTTGGATCACGTTGTTTGCTCCGATGCTCTTTTGGGTTGTGTTGTTAATGAAACCCTACCAACTGACTTCAGTGATCATTGTTTTGTGCTCTCATCCATATGTTTGAAAAGCCCGGTTCAGAAGGTCAAACTAGAAAAAGTGATTGTGGATCATTCAAAACTCAATGAGATGTTTAATTTAGCTATGGAAACTGTTCCTGACAGCTCGGTGGAAGATAAGTTATACTATGTTCTGCAAACATACCAAGATTTACAACGCCAGTGTTCTAGAACTGTCGTGGTACATGCGAAAGTAAAAAAAAACCACTGCCCATGGATGTCTTTCAATCTTTGGAAGTTGCTGCAAATCAAAGATAACATTTTGAAAAGGAGCAGAAGAAATCCGGACAACATGCATTTGAAAGGCTTGCTGAATCACATCTCTAAAAAAGTCGTTCAAGAAAAACGTTGGGCAAAAAAAACCTATTATGAAAAACTGTTTGAGACGAAGAATCAAACTACCATTTGGCGAAATATCAACGAGTTGTTAGGGCGTAAGCATAGTAAAGATAGAATCACCCTTCGTATTGAAAATGAAGCAACAGATGATGCATCAACTTTTGCCGTTTGAGCCTTTATTTTAAGTTATATTACGTTTGTAAATGTTTTTCGAAAAGAAAAAGAGGTTTTATGCCTTTTTGAGAACGATTTCATTGAGAGAAAAAGAAATCACTCAAAGGGGCTTTTCCCTCTTTCTAAATTTTGGTTAAAAATAAAAACTAACTAACTAACTAACTATGATGCATCATCAGTAGCGGAAAGTTTCAATAAGTTTTATAGTACTATAGGTCCCCAGCTAGCGTCCACTATCAAAAGCAGTAGAAATGTGAACGAATTCAGAACCCTTAATCCTGTAAGTCAATCGATTTTTTGCAACCTGCCACGCTTCAGGAAGTTATTTTAAAAATTAGAGATTTGGATATCAAAAAAAGCTGTGGATTAGATGGAATTTCGTCCACTTTTATGAAGACTCATCATATGTTTTTCGCAACACTATTTATGGATGTTTTTAATGAAATTATAATTTCTGGATGCTTTCCAAACTGCCTAAAAAATGCTCGTGTGATTCCGTTATTCAAATCTGGAGATAAAATGGAGGCGAATAATTATAGGCCCATATCCATACTACCGGCTATGAGTAAAATACTCGAAAAATTACTGATAAGCAGATTGACAGGCTTTCTCAACCAAAATGATGTTCTTTATAAACATCAATTTGGCTTTAGAACTGGTTCAAGCACTTGGGTTGCTGCATCTGAGTTGGTTGACAGCATCTATGACTGTATGGATACGAAAAAAAGTATGGGAGTAATCTTTTTGGACCTAAAAAAAGCCTTCGACACAATAGACCACACAATTATGCTTCACAAGTTGGATTGCTATGGCATTCGCGGAAAGGCTAACGATTTGATCAAGAGCTATTTGAGTGGTAGGAGTCAACAGGTCTTTATAAACGGAGTGCTTAGCTCCAAGAACCTGTGTCGGTGGGAGTCCCTCAAGGCAGCAATTTGGGGCCATTGTTGTTTCTATTGTACATAAACGACATTTCAAGATTGAAGCTTCATGGTAAACCTCGACTTTTCGCCGATGTCACGTGTCTCTCGTACAGTGCTTCTAACCCTGATCAGATGATTGCTTGGATGACTGCTGATATGTGCCTGCTTCAGGAATATTTTGATGAAAGCTTACTATCACTTAACCTCACCAAAACCAAATATATGGTTTTCAAACTTCAACGATCAACAGAGCATCATGATGAACTCATTGTTAACTCCACCAAAATCGAAAAAGTAGACGCCTTTAAATATCTCGGGCTGATATTTGATCCTTTTCTGAAATGGAACACACATATCGAGAAGCTTTCTGGTGAATTAAGTTCAATTTGCGGTATTCTTTGGAAATTATGCAAATTCGTTCCTCGAAAACAGCTCATTAGCATGTACCACGCTTTTATAAATCGAAGCTTCAATATATGGTCTCTATTTGGGGTTCTGCTGCTAAAAACAAGTTAAAACCACTTCAATCTATACAGAATCGCTGCATTAAGGCTGTATACAATAAGGACAGATTGTTTTGAACAGAAACGTTATACAGGGTGTTTGGTTCCGGGTTTTTGATATTTTCAGGGCAGATAGGTCTTGATGAGAGATGAAAAAGTTCCCATGGAACATATGGTCGGGAATCACTGCTAAGTGAGTTAATCACATTTTAAGTTTTTGAATTTTGCTTATCTTTGAAGTCCTGTATCTACTAAACTATCAATCGTACAAACTTTTTCAGCGCACGAATTGAAAGCTAATAACTTCTACTTTCTTAGTCTCTTGGGCGTAAACTTTGTAAAAATAGTTTAAAAGGCCTTAAATTGAAAAAGAATGCCAAATTGGTCGGAAAAATCGACTCTTTTTCGGCAGTCGGATTTTGGATTTGCGCATACTAAGTGCGACGTGCAGTTAACTTTTTTTATCGACGGAGCGAAAGCGCCGATGGAAGTGTATTTACAAGAGCAACCATTTAAATCCTTCGCACTCGTAGCTCTGCTGCGGTGCTGTTCAGATGGGGGGCTGTGCGTGCGGCAATTTTAGAGCATGCACTTATTTAATGCATTTCCAAATGCACTACATGTATGATGTGCAAGGATAATGATTCTTCTTATTTCTGGCATAACATTCCAACTGAGACAGAGCCTGTTTCTCAGCTCTTGTAAAACATACAGCAATGAATTCCTATGGATGAAATCATGAAGGTCTTCTTGGAAAATGATGCCTTTGGGGAATCTAACGAACAAGTTGGACATTTTATGAGATGTTGGGGATTTTTAAAGAACATTAGAGACTTTTAGGAGATATTGGGGATTTTTAGGAGATATTGGGGGGAGTGAAGATAACATAAGAATCATGGAGGTCTTCTTGGGAAATGCTGCCTTAGGGAATCTGACGAACAAATTGGACATTGTAGGAGAAGTTGGGGATTTTTTAAGAACATTGGGGATTTTTAGGAGATATTGGGGAGAATAAAGGGAACAATGGAATCATGGAGGTCTTCTTGGAAAATGATGCCTTTGGCGAATCTAACGAACAAGTTGGACATTTTAGGAGAAGTTGGGGATTTTTAAAGAACTTTGGGGATTTTTTGGAATTATTGGGGAGAGTAAATGGAACATAGGAATCATGGAGGTCTTCTTGGAAAATGATGCCTTTGGGGAATCTAACGAACCATTTGGACATTTTAGGAGATGTTGGGGATTTTTAAAGAACATCAGGGAATTTAAGGTGATATTGGGAATTTTTAAGGAACGTTGGGGATTTTTGAAGATATTGGGGAGAGTTAAGAGAACATAGGAATCATGGGGGTTTTCTTGGGAAACGATGCCTTTGGGGAATTTAACGAACAAGTAGGGCATTTTAGGAGAAGTTGGGGATTTCTAGGAGATATTGGGGATTATTTGGAGCTATTGAGGAGGGTTGAGAGAACTTAGGAATTATGCGGGTCTTCTTGGGAAATGACGCCTTTTGCGAATCGAACGAACAAGATGGACATTTAAGGAGAAGTTGGGGATTTTTAAAGAACATTAGGGACTTTTAGGAGAAGTTGGGTATTTTTAGGAGATATTGGGGGGAGTGAAGAGAACATAGGAATCATGGAGGTCTTCTTGGAAAGTGCTGCCTTAGGGAATCTGACGAACAAGTTGGACATTTTAGGAGAAGTTGGGGATTTTTTAAGAACATTGGGGATTTTTAGGAGATATTGGGAAGAATAAAGGGAACAATGGAATCATGGAGGTCTTCTTGGGAAATGATGCCTTTGGGAATCTGACGAACAAGTTGGACATTTTAGGAGAAGTTGGGGATTTTAAAAGAACATTGGGGATTCTTAGGAGATATTGGGGAGAACATAGGGAACAATGGAATCATGGAGGTCTTCTTGGGAAATGATGGCTTTGGGAATCTACACACTTAGAAAATATAACCGAATTCGGTTCAATTTTCAACCGAGTGTTATCGGTTTTCCACAAGAAACCGAGAAACTCAGTTCAAAATATGTTTTCTGGCCCAATGTTTTCAAAAAGAACCGAATTTTCGGTAAAAGTGGAACAACATTGATTGATTGTCACGGTAAAGCATTAATATTTTCGAGTTCGGTAAACAAAACCGAGAAAACTCGGTAATATACTCAGATTTGTTAAACGTCAGTGGGGTGAACTTCACGCCGGATTTTTAAACCGAAAACTCGGTTCTGTACTCCATACCGCCGGACATATTTTTTTCTGAGCAAACGTGTGTCAGGTGACTTTTTCCATTCAGAAGAGAGAGTTTACTGGTGAGTAACTAAATAAAAATAACTTTTAATCAAATTTAATGAAAACAATATTCATTAAATATACTTTCAGCCTACGACTGATCAGCCGAAAACCCTTTTCTGTGGATGTAGCGGTCAAATTTTACTCCTGCTGCTTCACCCTGTGGAATCTGCATGCGGTACCTTCCAACAAAACAAAATGGAACAGCAAAGTTTTAAACATCGAAGATTCCCTCCAAAAAGTTACTTACTTTGTAACAAGTGATTTTTTTTTCATAATATAATAAAGGGCACAATTCCCGGCACAATTACTTAATCTGCTGATGGTTTTAATTTTTATTCCAAACGTTTTTAAAACGGTTGAAATGCTGATAGAAGAAGAAGAAGAAGAAACTGGTTATTTTTAAACATTTCAGTCGGTTTATTTGACAGCTTTCGGTTACATTATTATAAACCGTATTGCGGTATATCGTATTTGGACTACCGATTTTCATCGGTATGTTTGACAGATCGATGTCAAATGAAGTCTACCGGATGCTCGGTTGTTATTGTTTGAACCGAGCGGGTAACCGAGCGTTCAGCAGATAAAAACTCGGTTCAAATTCAACCGAGTTCGGTACAATTTTTTAAGTGTGTAACGAATAAGTTGGACATTTTAGGAGAAGTTGGGGATACTTAGATAGATGGAGGTCTTCTTGGGAAATGATGCCTTTTGCGAATCGAACGAACACGATGGACATTTAAGGAGAAGTTGGGAATTTTTAAAGAACATTGGGGATTTTTAGGAGATATTGGGGATTTTAGGAGATATTGGGGAGAGTAAAGAGAACATAGGAATCATGGAGGTGTTCGTGGAAAATGATGCCTTTGGGGAATCAAACGAACAAGTTGGACATTTTAGGAGAAGTTGGGGATTTTTAAAGAACATTGGGGATTTATAGAAGATATTGGGGAAAGTAAAGAGAACATATAAATCATGGAGGTCTTCTTGGGAAATGATGCCTTCGGGGAATCTAACATACAAGTTGGGCATTTCAAGTAGATGTTGGGGATTTTAAGGAAATGTTGGGGAGAATAAAGGGAACAATGGAACCATGGAGGTCTTCTTGGGAAATGCTGCTTTTGGGAATCTGACGAACAAGTTGGACATTTTAGGAGAAGTTGGGGATTTTTAGAAGATATTGGGGGAATAAAGGAAACAATGGAATCATGGAGGTCTTCTTGGGAAATGCTGCTTTTGGGAATCTGACGAACAAGTTGGACATTTTAGGAGAAGTTGAAGATTTTTAGGTGATATTGGGGGAATAAAGGGAACAAAGGAATCATGGAGGTCGCCTTCGGAAATGATGCCTTTGGGGAGTCTAACATACTAGTTGGGCATTTTAGTAGAAGTTGGGGATTCTAAGGAGATATTGAGGAGAATAAAGGGAACAATGGAATCATGGAGGTCCCTTGGGAAATGCTGCCTTTGAGAATCTGACGAACAAGTTGGACATTTTAGGAGAAGTTGGGGATTTTTAAGAACATTGGGGATTTTTAGAAGATTTTGGGGAGAGTAAAGGCAACATAGGAATCATGGAGGTCTTCTTGAGAAGTGCTGCCTTTGGGAATCTGACGAACAAGTTGGACATTTTAGGAGAAGTTGTGGATTTTTAAAAAATATAAGGACTTTTAGGAGATATTGGGGATTTTTAGAAGATTTTGGGGAGAGTAAAGGCAACATAGGAATCATGGAGGTCTTCTTGAGAAGTGCTGCCTTTGGGAATCTCACGAACAAGTGGGACATTTTAGGAGATGTTGGGAATTTTTAAAGAACATTAGGGACTTTAAGCAGATATTGGGGATTTTTTATGAAACGTTGATGATTTTTTGGAAATATTGGGGAGGGTTAAGAGAACTTATAAATTATGGGGGTGTTATTGGGAAATGATGCCTTTGGCGAATCTGACGATTAAGTTGGACATTTTAGCAGGTGTTGGGAGTTTTTAAAGAACATTTAGGATTTTTAGGAGATACTGGGGATTTTCTGGAGATATTGGGGAGAGTAGAGGGAACATAGGAATCATGCTATACCAGGGAGGCAACTTCAGAATCATTTTCAAAATTTTATTTTGAATCCTCTGAAGTTGCTTCTTTCTGGTATTGCAACAGCTCGACCATATTGGGACAGCGTACAACATGGCCGGTCTGAAAATTTGTTTATAAATCAAAAATTTGTTTTTGCGACAAAGTTTTGATTTTCTATTAATAAGTGGGTATAAACACTTAATGTATTTATTGCACTTAGTTTGAATGCTTTCTATGTGGTTTTTAAAAGTTAAGTTTTTATCTAGTAAGAGCCCTAGATACTTAACTTCTTCCGACCAATTTATTGGAGTTCCCCTCATAGTGACAACATGTCTACTAGAGGGTTTCAAATAAAGAGCTCTTGGCTTATGTGGGAATATGATAAGTTGAGTTTTGGAAGCATTTGGAGAAATCTTCCATTTTTGCAAATAAGAAGAAAAAATATCTAAACTTTTTTGCAATCTACTACAAATGACACGCAAACTTCGCCCCTTGGCTGAGATTCCTGTGTCATCTGCAAATAATGATTTTTGACATCCCTGTGGCAAATCAGGTAAGTCGGAGGTAAAAATATTGTATAAGATTGGTCCCAGTATGCTGCCTTGTGGAACACCAGCTCTTACAGGTAATCTATCTGACTTGGAATTTTGATAATTTACCTGAAGTGTTCGATCCGATAAATAGTTTTGAATAATTTTAATAATGTATAGTGGAAAATTAAAATGTTTCAATTTTACGATCAAGCCTTCGTGCCAAACACTATCGAATGCTTTTTCTATGTCAAGAAGTGCTACACCAGTGGAGTAACCTTCAGATTTATTGGAACGAATGAAATTCGTTACCCGTAAAAGTTGATGAGTAGTCGAATGACCATGGCGGAATCCGAACTGCTCATTGGCAAAAATAGAATTTTCATCGATATGAATCATCATTCTATTTAAAATAAGTTTTTCAAAAAGTTTACTGATAGATGACAGTAAGCTAATTGGACGATAACTAGAAGCTTCGGCAGGATTTTTGTCAGGCTTCAAAATTGGAACAACTTTAAAACATTTGTTAAATATATTAACCAAAAATGATAAGCAACTTTCTGGAAGTTTTTTGATGAGAATATAGAAAATTCCGTCATCACCCGGAGCTTTCATATTCTTAAACTTCTTTATAATAGATCTCACTTCGTCCAAATCAGTGCCCAATGAATTGTCGAAAATGTTCTTTAAAAATCCCCGAATGTTTTCGAATTCGCGGGCAACCTGATGTTCTATTGGACTAGTGAGACCTATACTGAAATTATGCGCACTTTCAAACTGTTTGGCAAGTTTTTGTGCTTTTTCAGAATTAGTTAATAATATTTTGTTATCCTCTTTCAGCGCAGGAATAGGCTTCTGAGGTTTTTTCAAAATTTTTGTCAATTTCCAAAACGGCTTAGAGCCGGGGTTTAATTGAGAAACTTTATTTGCAAAATTTTTGTTTCTCAATTCGGTGAAACGTTTTTTAATTTCCTTCTGAAGATCCTGCCAGATTACTTTCAAAGCAGGATCTCGAGTTCGTTGGAATTGTCTTCTTCTCACGTTTTTAAGACGGATCAGAAGTTTCAGATCGTCGTCAATAATAACTGAGTCGAATTTGACTTCACACTTTGATATTGATGCGCTTCTAGCTTCGACTATAGTACTAGTCAAAGTTTCGAGGGCATTGTCAATATCAAAATGTGTTTCCAATGAAACATTAACATCTAAATGGCTATCGATGTATGTTTTATATGTATCCCAGTCAGCTCTGTGATAATTGAAAGTAGAGCTGATGGGATTAAAAATCGCTTCATGGGAAATTTGAAATGTTACAGGAAGATGATCAGAATCAAAGTCAGCATGAGTAATCAATTGGCTACAATGCTGACTTGAGTCAGTTAAGACCAAATCAATTGTTGAGGGATTTCTAGCAGAAGAAAAACAAGTGGGGCTATCGGGATATAGAATAGAAAAATATCCTGAAGAGCACTGATCAAATAAAATCCAGCCGTTTGAATTGGACTGAAGATTATTCCACGAGCGGTGTTTCGCATTAAAATCACCAATTATGAAAAATTTGGACCTGTTGCGAGTTAATTTTCGCAAATCAGATTTAAGAAAATCTATTTGCTGGCCAGTGCATTGAAAAGGCAAGTAGGCCGCAATGAAAGTATGTTTACCAAAATTTGTTTCAACAGAAACACCCAAAGTTTCAAAAACTTTGGTTTCGAATGATGAAAAAATTTGGTGCTTGATGCGCCTGTCGACGATGATAGCAACTCCACCACATGCTCCATCTAGGCGATCATTTCTATAAATAGAATAGTTTGGGTTTCGTTTGATTGAAGACCCAGGTTTTAGATAAGTTTCAGTAATAACTGCAATATGCACATTATTAACTGTTAAAAAATGGAATAGCTCATCCTCTTTACCATTTAGAGAACGAGCATTCCAATTTAAAATGTTCAAAAATTTATTTGGATCCATTACCAAAACGTAATCCAATTACTATTTTATTTGTAAATTTAACTCCAACTTGGACTGCTTCAGCCATAGTTTGAGTTTTGAACATTGCATCAATCATTTGTTGCAATTGTTCAGATAAAAAATCAAAATCGGAAGCAGACATGCCTGAATCACGTGCATTTTCCGTATTTGATGTTTGGTGATAGGAATTATTTGAATTTTGTTTACCCGCAGCCACATGGGCATAGGTAGCTCGATTCGTTTGAACAAAATTAGAAATATTACTCACTCCACTGCTGGAGGGTAGATTATTCGCTCGAAGGTTTGTTTGGTGGTTAACTACCTCCGGCGAATAGGTACGAGCGGTATGAAAATTATTCAACCGATCGTTGATGGAAGAATTTGTGTTGTTAGAAATTCTACCTGCAGAGTTTCGGGTACGACTAGCGTTCCCATTCATCTGCCGGGCACGTGATTCGACAACTTTTTTGCGGATAGGGCAATCCCAAAAGTTTGACTTATGGTTGCCACCGCAATTCGTACATTTAAACTTTTTGGTATCTTCCCTTACCGGACAGTTGTCCTTGGCGTGAGAAGAACCTCCACAAATCATGCATTTAGCATCCAACGAAACATTGCCGTTCCGTGCCCCCAACCTTGGCACTGACGGCACTGAGTTGGGTTCTGGAAATTTCCCCCAGGCTTACGAAAATGTTCCCATGTCACTTGGACAAGAAACATTTTCTTCGCCTTTTCCAAATATTTCAAGTTATTTAGATCACTTTTGTTGAAGTGAACTAAATAAAATTCTTGAGAGATACCCTGCCGAGGATTCTCAGAGCGGGTTCTCTTTTTCATTTTTATTACTTGGACTGGAGTGAATCCAAGTAATAAGTTGAGTTCAGTTTTGATCTCATCAGGTGATTTGTCATCACTAGAGAGACCTTTTAATACGACTTTGAACAAGCGTGCAGACCTGTCGTCGTATGTGAAAAATTTATGCTTCTTCTCAGTAAGGTACTTGAGAAGAAGATCCCGATCTTTCAGGGTTTCCGGCAATACGCGGCAGTCTCCTTTCCTGGCAATTTGGAAGGAAACCTTGATTCCCCTTATGGAGTTCAAGATCTCCTGCCTAAAACCAGCAAATTCACAGACGCTGACCACGATTGGCGGCACCCGTTGTTTTTTAGCAGAAATTGAAGTACCTGGGCTAGAGGCATCCTCAATTTGCTGTTCCGAAAAATTGTTCAGCGTTTCATAAGGATTACTCATTTCAACGAAATTTTCATCCGAAACAATTGTTTTAGTAGAAGGAAGCGGAGAAGCTGAAAGTTCTCCTTTCCTTCTAACTTTGCCGCGTTTGGCGACAGTTTTGAAACCGACTTTTTTGGAAGGTAGCGGTGAATTCAAGGATTCACCCTTCCTTTTGTTCGATGATGCAACCATGATTTAATTAGAAGCGACCTTCCAGGAGGTTTTTTCCCTAATCGGTGTCCAAGTAGGATTACCACCGTTTCACGGAATTTGACTTCCGTAAACGGGTCCAACGAATAATCGAAGGCACAGGTCCAGGCAAGGATCGAAAAGGAATCAGTAGGTATAAATTTAGCGCTGAAAAGTGCTATTGTGGGTAGTACTGAGAAGTACTGTTGAATTGCTTTAGGTAGTAAAACTTCCTGCAGCAGAGAGAGCTTACGTCCGCACAGCACAAGAGTACGATGCGAACTGCTAACATCGCAGGTTATGTCAGTGTTCAACAATTGGACCCTAGATGCATGATGATAGTGTGATAAGAAAAATATTTTTTACAAATGAAATTACAATGAAAGTGTTATTTTAAACAATGTTAAACTGTTAAGAACATCCTTCCAGTTCTTGTAACTATGGTGTGACATTGATATTTGTGGTCGATTTGCCAGCAAAGCTTATTTCGTAAGAGCAATTTCTTAAAATGAATCTTAAGAATTGTGCAGTTTTTGTGACATCAGCGGTACAAAATTTGCTGTCAATATTTTTGACGTAAAATATGTATAATTTTGTAACTTAATTGGAGCAATATCGTGACACACATGTATACGCATCTACATCATACGTTTACGTTGAGCGAAAATTACTTAAGTTAGATTTATGATAACATTTTCAGAAACTGTCCAACATTTGGGTGGTGTTCAACAATTAGCGAATTACCCTAATACACTTCCATCGGCGCTTTCGCTCCGTCGATAAAAAAGTTAACTGCACGTCGCACTTAGTATGCGCAAATCCAAACTCCGCCTCGAATAATTCCACAAGCGGAGATGTGACGCGACAAAGAGCGAGTTCGTTTTCTGTATACAATGACATCACCACCAGCCAAGCCAGCAGCAGCAGTCGTCCTCATGCCGTAGAGCAACACCACACGAACGCACGACGGATAGGGTGATGACCATTGTTTTGGCATGAAGTTAATGCAATTTGGAACGTTATTTTCAAAATCATTTTTTGACTTAACTATATAAGATAGAGTTTTGGTGTCAAAGAAACATTTTTAGGGAACAAGTTCGTGCATGTTTTGTAGAAGAACTTTTTTAAAAAAAGCTTCATTTTCATATTTAAATTATTAAAAATGTCCGAAAAAGAGTCGATTTTTTCGACCAATTTCGCATTGTTTTTCAATTTAAGGCCTTTTAACCTTCCAGGACGCGCGCCATCAAGCAACCGAAACTGCACCTCGATCGCGCTGTATACGAAAAGCGAGGTTTTTTGGTAGTGTTGTACTTTTTACAACAGCGCGCGCGCTGAAGGGTTAAATTATTTTTACAAAGTTTACGCCCAAGAGACTAAGAAAGTAGAAGTTATTAGCTTTCAATTCGTGCGCTGAAAAAGTTTGTACGATTGATCGTTTAGTAGATACAGGACTTCAAAGATAAGCAAAATTCGAAAACTTAAAATGTGATTAACTCACTTAGCAGTGATTTCCGACCATATGTTCCATGGGAACTTTTTCATCTCTCATCAAGACCTACCCAAGTAACCACGAAGCCGTATATAAGTGCATCAATTTTGCCGTATATTTATATTTAAAATTGTGTAAATAATGCTGCATTACTTTAAATACCTCATTGAAGCAATATTAAAGTCGAAAAGGGCCCCACTAAAATTAAATTAGTGCCACATATTGCTGCACGTTGACAGCCATTGCTAAAGTGACATAAATGCATGTGCTGTACATTTGCATTTGCACATGCTTAATACGTGCAACACGAAAAACCAAAACAAAAATCTATTTTTAGCACCGTTTCGTTATCGACGGTACTAATGCCCCCCACATGAATGTTTTAACCATTTTTTTTTGTTGCCAGGTCGGGAGTCGAACCAGAAGTGTTGAAGACCGCTTGATGAGTTCGATTCGCGCTGGTGCTGTGGACCGTTTCTGCTGCTGTGATAACAGCCGATATTTCATCAACTAGAAGAAAACTGTTCTTCTGCCTCAACCATTTCAGTAGAGGGCAAAACGACTATGGCATATGTAATTGCAGGGATTCATAATCACATTCTGATAAATCGCTGATAAATAAATGCATAATGCATTCTATAGAAGATATTCAATCAATATAAGAAAAATAAAAAACCTTTCGTACAATGCTCATAATATTATGCTAATTGTGGTTTCCATCATAATTGGCATGCGATAGCAGTCAACAGAAAAGAGAAAAGGTCATCTCTAAAAAGGGTTTTCTGAAGAAAGTCGTCGATCGGTGGTTCAAACGAGGATTAAGTTGGTCGCTATAGTTGACCATGAAGTTGTTAACTTTTCTTGATTTAATTTGTTTACCATTGAAGTCAAGCTTTTATAATTGTATTGTTAGAGCAACCTTTGCTAGTTTGTACATTGCATTTATACAGTTTTTGCAGTGTTGAATTATTGAATTATCGTATATCACCTTTTAATGCACCCTAATGTAAAGAAAAAATGTAATGCATCAATACATTGATAATGCCAATCTAAAGGTATATTGCATGAGAAGTGTGGAAATACTGCATTTCGCATTGCAAAGGTTGATATTCAGTCTAATTCGTGCAATGATATAATGCTTGTGGTTACTTGGGTATCTTCCCTGAAAATATCCAAAACCCGGAACCAAACACCCTGTATACAGAAGCTGCCCAAGTAACCACAAGCATTATATCATTGCACGAATTAGACTGAATAGCAACATCTGCAATGCGAAATGCAGTAATTCCACACTTCTCATGCAATAATCCTTTAGATTGGCATTATCAATGTAATGATGCATTGCATTTTTCTTTACATTAGGGTTCAATAAAAGGTGATATATAAGATATTTCAATAATTCAGCACTGCAAAAACTGAATAAATGCAATGTACGAACTAGCAAAGTTTGCTCTAAAAATACAATTACACTAGTTTACAAAATAAAACGAAAGTCGTGAACTTCTGTCAACGACCAAAATTTTTGAAGCAAAATTTAGCGCTGATTTCGAAACCGTGCTTCAAAAAATTAAAAGTAGAACAGTTTTTGAGTTTTAGTTCAATATCAAGTTTTACAACTTTTTAAAATATGGAATTTAATAAAATTCAAATATCTTGCGTTTTGCTCAACCAATTTTAAATCTTTTTCCATAAATTAAAAGCTGAATATAATACCATTTGATCAAATGGATACAGGTTTTGCGTCAGATTGATGTAATTCAAGATATTGGCGAGTTTTGGGGACGACCTCCTTAAATTTTAGCAAAATTTCCAAAATTATATGAAGAAATGTATTTTTTTCGATAAGAAAAAAATGATTTAAAAATTCTTTCCCAACGTTTATTTGACATATCATATGTAGGCGAGTTACAGTAAAAAATTCAGCTCAATCGGAACATTGATTACGGAGAATAAGATGTGTGAAGTGAGCGACTTTGCTTAAAAATAGAACAAAAATCATTTTCAAATCATCAGCCTTGTATGGAAAGTCGAAAAAATTTCCGCTCTACTGTAATTTTTTTCCATCACGTTTTCGAACTCAGGGCATGATTCTACACCAAAAACATTCATCAGCTTACCGAGTTCAAAAATGCTGTAAACTAGTGTTATAAAAGCTTGACTCTAATGGTAAACAAATCAAATCAAGAACATTCAACAACTTTACGGTCAACTCCTTCAGTATTCAACATTTCTGATTCGACTCCCGACCAACTTGATCCCCATTTGAGCCACCGATCGACGACAGCAAAACCATTTTGTAGATGACCTTTTCTCTTTTCTGTAGGCTGCTATCACATGCCAATAATGATAGAAATCAAAATTAGCATATGAGCAGTGTGCGAAGGGTGTTTTAATTTTCTTATTGATTGAATATCTTCTAAAATGCATTATGTATTTATCAGTTATTTATCAGAATGTGATAAATTACCGTATTCTATTACATATGACATAGTCGTTTTGGCTTCTACTGCAATGATGTCTCAATCAATCAAAGATCAGTTTCCTTTTAGTTAATGAAAAATCTGTTGTTATCACTGCAGCAGAAACGGTCCAAGGCGCCAGCGCGATGGAACTCATCTAGCGGTCTTCAACACTTCTGGTTCGACTCCCGAACCGGCGACAAAAAAATAATGGTTAAAACAGTCATGTGTGGGGGGGGGGGGGGGGGGGGTGGTCATCGTACCGTCGATAACGAAACGGTGCTAAAAATAGATTTTTGTTTTGGTTTGTCGTGTTGCACGTATTAAGCATGTGCAAATGCAAATGTACAGCACATGCATTTATGTTACTTTAGCAATGGCTGTCAGCGTGCTGCAATATGTGGCACTAATTTGATTTTAGTGGGGCCCTTTTCGACTTTAATATTGCTTCAATGAGGGGTTTAAAGCAATGCAGCATTATATTCACAATTTTAATTATCAATATATGGCAAAATTGATGCACTTATATACGGCTTCGTGGTTACTTGGGTGATCTTTCAATTCTCCCTATTTTGGCCTTAAAGGAAATTCAAACCGTCTTCAATATGCATAATCTTTTGCACAATCAAAAAGCACACCATAACTTTGTATTGTCGCAACGTGATCATCCACATTACACTCGTAATAGAGAACAACTGTTTGTATCTCGATGTAGAACCGAGGCTGGGAAAAAATCTTTTGATTACTATGGAAAAACTCGCTATAACTTATTACCACCTAGCATAAAGAACCAATTGAACTTCCAGAAGTTTAAACAACTTGTTAAAAGTCATGTTAAAGCAGATGTTCGACAATTTATATTGTAAATTAATGATAAATCTAGTATTGTTAGTAACTTACCCGTCCGATATCCCTTTAAAAGAGGAAAAGTCCTCACTAGGGATATCATCAATCAAAACTAATTACTTTCTTATAATTGTGTTTTTTCTCGATTTTCGATTTCTATTCCTTTGACGTCCTCTTAGCACCGTTATGGTCCGCTTAATTGATGCGCCTACAAAAATCACTACAACTCTATAAAACTGGAAATCCAAGGTGGTAATCACATCATAGCACCGCGCAATACATGAGGACTTCAGATGATAACAGGACTATTTAAGCAATGGTTGTGGAGGATGTTTATGGAATAGAAGTTACGTTTAAATAACTAATGAATAATGTATTAATGTTAAAAAAGAAATAATAAATGTTTGTGAAAAAAAAGGCTCGGAGGGTTGAGTCAACTCATCTCGACGATTTAAGGCAGTGATCCTCAGCCTAACCGTCTTTGCGGGCCCAAAATTTAATATTGAAAAGAGGCTGCGGGCCATTCAAGAGTTTAATATCGAAAAATTTCAAAATTCAACGCACAATCCATTTGTTTGTTTGTTTTTTTTTTCAATATTGAACATGAGCAAAGAACTAAATAACCTGGAGTTGCCCGTGTAGCTGCCGGCTTAGAATAGCACTACGGACCACCTGTTCCTGGGGTAAAAGTCCACCAAACAGGTAACCCCAATCCAAGGTGTCAGGCGACCCGTGCTGAGGGATGAATGGTTGAGGGGGTTTAAAAGATGCTCAATCTTTAACGGAGCCCGTAGCCTGGGTAGATCGCCTCGCCTTTTTGGGTTGCGTTGCGGTGATAGATCTACCAAACCGAAATCTAGTGTCGTCCTAATTTTCAATTTTGGAATATGTGTTCTGGTAATTAAAGGCGTTATAGTTTTTAGTCCTTGCTACTGGTGTTGTGATGACTTCCAGTCTTTGAATAAAACTAAGTTTACCAACTTTACTTTGCTCTTCCTCTCTCCTCTTCTTGGCGTAACGTCCTCACTGGGACAAAGCCTGCTTCTCAGCTTAGTGTTCTATGAGCACTTCCACAGTTATTAACTGAGAGCTTCCTCTGCCAATGACCATTTTGCATGTGTATATCGTGTGGCAGGCACGAAGATACTTTATGCCCAAGGAAGTCAAGGAAATTTCCTTTACGAAAAGATCCTGGACCGACCGGGAATCGAACCCGTCACCCTCAGCATGGTCATGCTGAATACCCGTGCGTTTACCGCCTCGGCTATATGGGCCCTACTACTAACTTGCATATAGTTAAAAACCTCACCATCTGAGGCTAAACTCAATGCAAAGGAAATCAAATTGGGTTAGGGATCCATGTATGTACTAACTCTTCGAAGACTGGAAAGTGCTAGTACGCAAGGAACATACTAGAATCCTTATTGCTGAACACATGTTCCATTATTGGAATGATATTGCTGCTAATGTTAAAACCCGGGTCCTATTGGGAAGAATTTAGCAGTAAAATAAGGTTGATGCTAGGTTTCCGATGCATGGCCAATATCAGTACTCTTGTTGTGTTTTCTACGAAAACAAAACAAAAACTGTATCAAAATCGATACTTTATTGCCCCTCGATGGCAATTGAGTAATGCGACATGCACTACACTAAGGATACGGGTAATGTCACAATAGATCTAAAAACTGGTCGCAGTGACAAAACCGAACAGGAATAAAAAAAGACCTGGAGTTATCAGGAAATTTTATTTCGCTTGTAAAAGTCTTGAAAATCGTAGGGAATTAAAAACAGAAGTTTCAAGCGATGTTGCGTAATATTTAGGTTTTGGAGATCTTGGTATTAATAATGTTGAGCCAATTATTTCAGACTAGTTACTTAAAAGTCATACGGTTATGCCAGAGCCACGGCTGCTCATGGGAGATTTCAACTCCCATGGTACAGGCTGGGGGAAACTGTACGATGACAGCCGTTCAACTTTGATATATGACCTCTGCGCCGACTTCAACATGACAATTTTGAACACCGGAGAAGTTACGCAAATGGCACCTCCAGCTAAAGATGGCAGTCCTAGAGACAGCCGATTAGACCTCTCAATCTGTTCCAGCTCACTATCGCTGGAGTGTACATGGAAGGTTATCCAGGATCCCCATGGTAGTGATCACCTTCCGATCGTTGTTTCTATTTCCAATGGTTCACGTCAACCTCCATCTATCGACATTTCCTACGACCTCACGAAACACATTGACTGGGGGAAGTACGTGGAAGCAATTATCGACGGTGAGCAATCGGTAGAAGTCCTTCCACCGCGGGAAGAGTATCAGTTTCTATCAGAACTGGTCATCAGTAGCGCGCTTCAGGCACAACGTCGGCCAGTGCCAGGCCCTTCGGTTCGCAGGAAACCCCATAATCCGTGGTGGGATAGCGAGTGTACAGAAATCTATCGCGAGAAATCCGCTGCGTTCAAAGAGTTTCGGAAACGCGGTTCGGTCGAAAACTTTAAGCGGTACACTGCCCTTGAAGGCAAGTTTAAGAACTTTGTCAAGGCAAAGAAAAGCGATTACTGGCGTCGGTTCGTCGAGGGTTTATCGCGCGAGACATCAATGAGAACTCTTTGGAACGTCGAGAGAAGAATGCGTAACGCGTCGTCGGTAAACGAGGATTGAGAAAGCTCTCCACGGTGGATTCTCAAGTTCGCAAAAAAAGTTTGTCCAGATTCCGTACCCGTGGAGCGAATAATTCGTGATGTTTCCGAAGATAGGGACGACATGGATAGGCCGTTTGCAATGGTTGAATTCTCACTTGCTCTTCTTTCATGTAACAATTCTGCAACAGGAATGGATCGAATCAAGTTCAACTTGCTTAAAAACCTCCCCGACGTCGCTAAGAGGCGCTTGTTGAACTTGTTCAACAAGTTCCTGGATAACAACATCGTTCCGGATGATTGGAGACAAGTGAGGGTGATAGCTGTTCAAAAACCCGGGAAACCCGCGACGGATCATAATTCGTACCGCCCAATCGCGATGTTGTCTTGTCTACGGAAGCTGTTGGAGAAGATGATTCTCTTTCGACTGGACAAATGGGTTGAATCGAATGGCATGTTGTCAGATACACAGTTTGGTTTCCGCAGAGGCAAGGGAACGAACGACTGTCTTGCATTGCTTGCTTCAGAAATTCAGCTTGCCTTTGCTCAAAAGCAGCAAATGGGCTCAGTGTTTTTGGATATTAAGGGGGCTTTTGATTCAGTTTGTATCGATGTTCTTTTCGACAAACTACATGAAAGTGGCCTTTCAACAATTATGAACAACTTTTTGTATAATTTGCTGTTTAAGAAGCAGATGAGTTTCGCTCATGGTGACTTGACAGTTTCACGAATCAGCTACATGGGCCTCCCCCAGGGTTCATGTCTAAGCCCCCTTCTTTACAACTTTTATGTTAGAGACATAGATGATTGTCTCATGGAAAATTGCACGTTAAGACAGCTTGTGGATGACTGCAAGGACCACTACAGGATACTTTGGACAATTTGTCTACTTTGGCTCTCAAGCTGGGTAGGTATCGAGTTCTCTCCGGAGAAAACTGAGATGGTTGTCTTTTCTAAAAAACATAAACCGGCTAAGTTTCCGCTCGTTCTGATGGGTAAGACAATCACTCATAGCATGTCTTCTCAATATCTCGGCGTCTGGTTCGACTCCAAATGCACTTGGGGGAAGCATATTGTGTATCTGATACAGAAGTGCCAAAAGCGAATCAACTTTATGCGAACTATTACCGGAACATGGTGGGGAGCGCATCCGGAAGATCTGATCAGGCTGTACCAAACAACGTCGTTCCGGTTCCTCATCCGATGCGAGGTTGTGAATCCGTTAGTCATAGAAAACTTCGAAAAGCTGCTCGAACAGAATCCCCAAACTCGTTTTATGACTGGTACATGACGCTGGAGGCAAGCCCATCTCCGGATAACACCAATCGTGACAACCTCTCAAACTTCGACAGCTCCTCAGTGGATTGTGATCTCTCTATGAAGGATGAGATCACCGGTATTCCGGAATCTTTTCGTTCCGTAGGTATTCCACAGATTTTTGCAAGTAAGTTCGGGCATGGTAGCGAGGACAGACAGTTCTTCACAGACGGTTCGAAAACCGATGATTCGACTGGATTCGGTGTCTACAACGAATTTCATAGCGCCACCTTCATGCTTCAAAAGCCATGTTCGGTATACATTGCTGAGCTAGCGGCTATATACTACACCTTAGAGTACATTCACACTCTTCCACCTGAGCACTACTTCATTTTTACCGACAGTCTGAGTTCTCTGGAGGCTGTTAGGTCAATGAAACGGATGAAACACTCAGCGTACATCCTGAATGGAATACGCCAAGTATTGAGTGCTTTGACCAAACGCTCATACACCATCACCATAGCTTGGGTCCCTTCACATTGCTCGATTCCGGGCAATGAGAAGGCGGACTCGCTGGCTAAGGTGGGCGCTAGCGAAGGCGATATTTACGAGCGTCAAATCGCCTTCGACGAATTTTTTTGCATTGGCCCGTCAGGAGACCTTGATCAGCTGGCAACACAAATGGAGAGATTGAGAGATGGGTAGATGGTTGCACTCCATCATTCCACAGGTGTCGAAGAAGCCATGGTTCAAAGGGTTGGATTTGAGCCGCGATTTAATTCGTGTAATGTGTCGGTTGATGTCCAACCACTATTTGTTGAGTGCACATACCTTCCGTGTTGGGCTCTCAGAAAGCAATCTCTGTGTCTGTGGCGTGGCTTACCAGGATATCGAACATGTCGTGTGGGGATGCAATGAGTATCGTGAGCTCAAATCTGAGCTGCATGAAAATCTCCGGGTCCGAGGCAGCCCTGTCGTCGTAAAATTCGAGCTTCTTAGTCGTTTGATGGTGGGGTGGGCGCTGCTACACAAAACAGTTGATAAGGGCGCCAGCGAGTGCAAATTCGATAGAAATGCTGCCAAACACAATAATTACTGTTTTAAGTGTATAGTATGCTGACAGGAAATATATAAAGCGATACAATATCTTAACAATATAGCAATTATTAAAGATTTTTTTTGATAATAATATTGGGTATAGGGCGGAAGTGGTATATGTACCTCGGTTCTTTCCTAACGGCTGACAACAGTCGAACAATACGAAGGCGCATCATCAGTGGAAGTTGTTCCTACGAGTGTCCTTGGAAGAAACTGCGTTCAACATATATGCACCAAATGTACCATATACGGTGCTAATAATATTGGTGGAGCTATACGGGCATGAGACTTGGACCATGTTCGAGGACGAGGAGGTCCTGCAACCACTTGGGATCTTTGCGCAATAAGTGCTAAGGACGATCTTTGGCGGCATGCAGAAGAACGGTGTGTGGCGGCGAAAGATGAACCACGAGCTCGTTGCACTCTGAGAATACCGAAAAAGCGTGGCAAAATTAGTGTGCGCTACTGATTCGCTTGGTTCAAAAATCCTTGGAATGCCGAGAGTACGATGGGCGGCTTGGGTGCTGACGGTGGATAGCTGCAACTGGGACATATGGTATTATGGCGGCAAATTATATAGATTAGAGTATGAACGCCCTCGCAAATAAGAAAAACAACTTGGGGAACTTACGTATTTTCGGCAGTTTTATTCTCTTCGTCTTAAGGTTTTTTGAAACCTGTTGAACTCAATGATGGCCTCGAATCCTTCCAAACCAAGCTGAGTTACATGCCCAAATTTCAGGCAATTTGGCCGACAAATACGCCCCATGACGAAGAGAACAAACTTGCTGATAATACCCTTCGTCACCTTATGTAAAGACTATTTCAGAAATTATAAATACTCTTTGTTTATTGAATAAAATAAACTGTTCTGGTGATTTCCGCCAACTTCTTTCAGAATATAACAAATTGTGCTCCTATTTTTGTATGTCCTTTCAATTGACATTATATTTTGAAGAACAGTCGATTTCTCCAACAATGAACTTCATTCGCCCAATTTGCATTGGTGCAAAGGTATTTTTGTAATGATTTCAACATAATTTATCATAAAATACCAGTAATTGTCTTACTTTTTATTATATTCGCTTTCATAATAAGTTGTCTAGGAAATGCGTTCATCAAATCCTGGAAAAAATCGATAAAGACGTTTGCACAACATTTTTTTCTGACATAAAATTTCTTATTTTTTAGGGTCTAATACCGAGCATCAGAACTACCATACAGTTTCTTATCTTTTCTGAACGCATTCAGTTTGAACTATTTTATTGTTTCAGCAGACCCTTCCGATGACAACGCTTGTCATATCATAAAAACAAATGCAGTAAGCAGTAATTAAGACATTCGTTTGCTTAACGTTTGTTTCTACCCGTGTTGTTGAGAAATTTTAAATAAAATTGTTTTCATTGAGAGGATTTGTAATGATGGTTCTTGATCAAATATTCCAGTTAAAATTTCTTTTACCAATCTATAAATATCCTTTCTTATCGATACAGTAACTTTCATTGTGTTTGGAAATTGAATATTTTATTTATACGTTTTTTTTTCTTTTCCATTATGCTACATTTTTTTACCACTTTGTGCAAATTCACATTTTAATCATATAATTTACAGAGCCCTATTTTTTTACTTCTACAACAACATCAACAAAGTTGGTATTATTTGCTTCGTTAGATTGTTTACTATAACTAAGAGCTAGAAGAAATTTTTTTGATTATTAAGCTCAAATTGAAATGACAGTCAATCGTTGTGTATTTATAATTTCTGAAATAGTCTATAACAGGGGTTCCCAACCTTTTTGAGGTGACGACACCCTTTTAGAATTGTCAAAACATCTGCGGCCCAATGAAAATTTTTAGAAAAAATACGAATTAAATGAACGAAACCGAGTTTTTTGGGAAGAGTGACGTAGCCAGAAATTAACTGTGGGAGGGATTTTCGACGATCAATGATACGTTTTTTTTTATTCGACACCCATATTTCGTAAACAATAATATTATGTTCATTCAATTTGAGTCGTACCTGAAAAATAGCGGCGCAGCCGAAAATTTTTTCTTCCAAAGGCATTTTATACTGAAAATTTGGTCCTCAAATTGTGGCTTTTGGGGGTAGCGGTATAAAAAATTTATTTTTTTTTTAAATTTGCACAAAGTAGTTTAAAAATTTAACATTTTTTTAGTAACATCGCGGCCCCTCTAGACTTTCACGGGCCCCAGCATTTCACGGCCCCCAGGGGCCGCGGACCACCGGTTGGGAACTCGTGGTCTATAAGAAAACAGCCTCTGGGAAAATCGCTTTAGTGATTTTGAAAATTTTAGTGCTCAGAAAAGGCGGCAAAATAGGATTTTTTTTTCGTATTTTCAGTAAAATGCAGAGGGGCGCCTACTATATGGAACATGGGTAATATGACGGGTTAACCCCCAAAACCACTCCCTTGAGTAAAAGTTCGCTGTCCTGGTTTAGGTATGTAAGAAAAAAAAATTTCTATTGTTTTGCTCTCAAATAATTGTATGAACTTTTGTGAAATTGGATTTTTTTCTTGCGCTCTGTCTAATATTGGAGAATTGCCTATGGGATTTTAGACGATTTACGTCCTTTCAAATATCAGCAAAATTAACACTGTCAATATTGCATTTTTCCACTTATAGACGCGTAAATAAGTCTCATTTATGATATTAAAATGTACTCTGAATCGTCTGTATAGTTTTACACTTTTATATCTGTAAAAACTACTGTGATATTAAATATTTTCATCCACTCTCCCAAATATAAAAAAATCACTTTATGTGGTTTTTCATATGTAAAATTGCCTCTAGTAATAATCAAAGCTTTAGTGCCCCAGAGGAGGTGTGAAGAAACTCTTTTGCGGAATTGAGAATTTGGAATTTTTCTTCCATTTTTAAAGCATAAAGGTATCATCTCATTGATTTTTTCGATATTGTTGTGCTTACAAAAAAAACTTCCTTCAGGTCTTTTTTACGCGGTTTTCATTTACGCGGCCGCGTAAATGAAAACTTCATACAAAAAAAAAAATCATCGTCTTATTTTTGCATGATTCGTCGAGAAATGGTGAAACTTTTTTTACGCGATTTTTCGAATTTCGAACTGAGTTTTTTTTTACGCGGTACGTATCGCCGCGTAAAAAAAACCTGACTGTTTAGCTCATGTGATTTTTTTAGGAAATTGTGTACGGCTGATAATAAGAAAAGAAAAGTTACCTGTGCCATTTTTTTTCAAAATGTTGTCCTTCCGCATTGATTCCTTCAAAAATCTTAGTTTCTTTAGAATTTTCTCCAAAGTTATCTGCAGGCTACCAGAAATAAATCATCCCCGGAGTCCTTCCGATATTACTCCGTGGATTTCTATAAAAATCCACCAAAAATTCCATTCGGAAAATCTTTTAAAGATTTCTTTTGAAAGTAGTTTAGAACATATCCTTTTATCGCTTCAGAATTTCCCTTAGAAAATCCTTCGGAGTTTTCGTTAGAGGATCCTCTAGAAATTTCTCAAAAACTCCTCTAGAAAAGTTTCCATGGTTTTCCTTGAAAAATCCTCCATAGATTTTAACAGGAATCCGTACGATAAGATATTCCTGCAGGCGTCCATACATAGATTTCTTCAGGATTCCCTCTAGATATTGTATTACCTCAGACATTTCCTTTAAGGCATTTTCTTTAAGGATAACTCTTATGATATCTCCACAAATATTTTTACATATTTTTTCAAAAAATATTTGCTAGGAATTTAAACAGAAATTCCTTTAGAAATAACTCAAGAGTTTTTCTAGGGATATTTGCAGACGCTTCACAATGCAGTTTCTTCAGGTATTTGATTTTTTTTTTGAAACTCGCTCACAGATTTCTACAAGAACACTTTCAGGAAATTCTCCAACAATTTCAATAAATGATTTCTCCAGGAATTTTCCTATAAATATAATTAAGAATTTACCTGGGATTTCTTCAAATACTCCTCCGGAGAATGATTCGAAAGCATTTGTTATGGTTTCTGCAGGGATTCCACTGAAGTTTTCTTCACCACTCTTGCCCCCGAATGTGGAGTTTCGCTGAAGTGTACTAATACATACTGACACTTCAGAGGAGAGTCCACGGAACTGCTCAGGGTTTCTTTCACAAATTTCTGCTGGCTTTCCATTTGAAATTCCTTTGCAAAGATATTTTTATCTCCAGAGACTTCTTCAGAATTTCAGAGATTTCTTCAGCAATTTCAGCAAGAGATTGTTTCAAAAGTTCTTCCAAAAAGTTTTTCAGAAGTTCTTCTAAAAATTTCTTTACAAATCCTAAAGGGATTGCATCAGAAATTCTTCCCAGGGTTTCTCCAAGATATCCTTCAGTGATTTCTGCAAAAATACTTACAATGATTTTTTTTTCTAGAAATTGCTCTAGTGATTCTATAAGAAAAAAATTCTGGGACGTCTTTAGAGATCCCTGGAAAATTTATTCAGATATTCCTCCAGTGATTATTTAGAAATTCTTTCAGAAACATTACAAGAATTGCTGAAGAATTACTTAAAAATCCCTGAAGGAATTTTTAAGCAGCCCCTGTAGAATGGGGCACGTTCGGTGTAGTACTAGATTTTTAGTAATGAGCTAAATTTTTGTATGGTGAGAAGGTCAATTCTCCGTTTCTGCAATAAAATGATGCAAAAAGCGTGGGTATTATGATTCCTTGTCTAATTTGATGCTGTTTGAGCAAAACTTTGGATAACTATGTTGTTTATGTTGCAAGAAATGGAGAAAACAACAACACTGTTGCCCAAAGTTTTGCTCAAACAGCATCAAATTAGGCAAAGAATCATAATGCCCACGCTTTTTGCACCATTTTATTGCAGAAACAGAGAATTGACCTTCTCGCCATACTAAAATTCAGCTCATTACTACAAATCTAGTATTTCACCGATTTGTCCTATTGTCTCTAGAAATCCCATAAAAACTCCTGGAGATACCTTCAGAAATCCCTAAGAGAAATTCTTTAAAATATTTTGGAGGAATTCCTGGACAAAAAAAATAATGCAGCTATTTCTAAAGTTATTTTATGTGCCATTTCATATTGAATGCCCAGGATAACATCTAGGGGAATATCGGAAGAAACAGGATACCCCTTTTATTTTCTGAAAAAAAATCAATGGAAATTTATAAAAGAAATCAGCAAGGAAAAAATGCTTGAGAAACCTCAGGGAGGGTTTCTGAAAAAAACCGCAATTCAATAAATTTCTGAAGAATCCTTGGATTTCTGGATTTTCTGGAGGAATTCTGTAGATACCTCTGAAGGAGTTCTCAGAACAGATTCATATACATTTTCTTAACGAATTTTATACAAAAATACCTAAACTAGGGTCTGGGACCATTTGGGCAGGGGTATCTATTTTATTTTCTTTGCTGGTGTCTTTCGACTTGGCTAAGACCTATGTAGATCCATCTCGCCTGGGGGTACCTATTATGAGTACTGTGTGATAATTTCTGATAAAGTGCCTGAAAACAAACTGAATTTCTAAAAGAAACCCCTAGATAAATTTCTGAAAGAATCTGTGAATCTTTGTGAACAGAATCCTTCCAAAATTGCGTCTATGAATTTCTATTGAAATTTCTAGAAGAGTTTTCAGGAAGCATTCCTTCAGCAATGTTTGAAGAGAAACTCGAAAGAATACAAGCATGTACTTATGCAGGAATTTCGGATGAACTTCCTGGGGTAACCCGTGGACCAGTTTTAACATTTGTCTTTCGAGAAATTTCTTGAGAAACTCCTTAAAAAGTGCCAAGGATAATTTCTGTGAAAACTTAACAAAATCTCTGGAAGAATCGTTCGAGAAATTTTCAAAGAAATTTTCTGACAGTGATGCTTTTTGAAGTTATAGTAGGAGGAACCTTTAGAAGATTTCTTGCTTAGGCGCCATCCACAAACTACGTAACGCTATAGGGGATGGGGAGTATGTCCGTGCGTTACGGAGAGCGAGGGGGGAGGGGGCAGTGGTGAAGTGGGGTGCGATGGGTGCGGTCCGCACCGGGCCCCCGATTTCATGGGGGCTCCAAATCAAGGAAGGTTTTTTATCACTAGTTTGAATAAAGTTCTTTAACACTTAAACTACCGAGGGGGTAAAAACTCCCGCGAACTACCAAGGGTCCAAAAAAAGTCGGAAGTCCAACTTTGACAAGGCATTTCTCGGCCGTTTTTCTACCGATTTTAAAACTTTTTTTTTTGCGATGGAACCGGACAGGTTTCAAGATCATCGTCCATTTAAAAAAAATATAAAATAGATGCGTCTACCTAAAGTTATTAAGCAAAAGGCACTTCCTAGTTTTTTTAGAGAGTGCATTTTTTTCGCACATTGATCAATAAAACAAAATTCAAAGCGATGACATATGGTTTTTTCGACTCTAAATCATGCGTACAGCTGGAATGAACATGTTTATGCAAAACTAGTGATTTTTCAGCACACTGATAATTTACCTTACTCAAAAAACTGCTAAAATACCCTATTTTTCACATAAAATAAGCAATAAATCAAAATTCAAAGCGTTCACATATAGTTTTTTTGGTCTTAAATTGTTCGTAGAATTGTACTCGACATTTTTGATGAACAATGAAAATGTTCTAATTACACTCTTATTTTGTTTTACCCGGAAAACTACGAAAATTCCATACTTTTTACACAAAGTAGTCAACAAAACTAAATTTAAAACGATAACATGAAGTTTTCTAGCCTTGAAATGTTCGTAGCAGTTTGGGGGACATACTTGAAGAATAATAGTGATGTTTTCATTACACTCAAATTTTGATTCACTCAAAAATCAACGAAAGTACCACATTTTTCATTCAAAGTGGTTAACAAAAATGATGGCTTACAATGCAAAGTAGTATTTTATCTTTAAATTATTCTTGAAATTGTATTGGACGTTCTTGATGAGTAACAGTGATGTTTCCATGACACACTTAATTTATCTTACTCGAAAAGCTACAAAAATATTATAATTTTCATACAAAACAGTTAATAAAACAAAATTTAAAGCCATAACATGTAGTTGTATGGCCTTAAATTTTCCATTGCAATGTACTGGACCTGTTTTTGATAAAATGTTGATGTTCACATTATAGGTACTAATATTTTGTTTTATAAAAAAAAAAGTACAAAAATACCACAAAAAAGCGAATAAGCCAAAATGTTAAGTAATGATTTGTAGTTATTCAACTTATGTAGTAATTTAGTGGATTTATTTGAACAATCGTAGTGATTTTTTATTACACTCATTACACACTATTTTATTCCACTCGGAGTACTAGGAAAATACCACATTTTTCACACAAAGTAGTCAACAAATAAAAATATAAGGCAATGCGTTCTGGTTTTTTGGCTTGATTTTTTTCGTGAAATGATGAATGTTGAACAATATTACCGCCTTCATGACACTCTTAATTCATTTTACCAAACAAGTTTTTAAAATATCATAATTTTCTTACAAAAAAGTCAATAAAACAAAATTTAGAGCAATGACATGTAGTTGTTAGTCTTAAAATATTTCCGTTAGAATTTACTAGACATGTATTTGATATAATTTTGATGTTCACATCACATCCACGTTTTGTTTTACTAAAAATTCATGAATTTGACAATTTTTAAACCCAAAATAGCCAATAACACAAAATTCAAAACAAGCACATGCAGATTTCTATTACTGACTTTTTGTACCAGTTTCAGGTTACCTGAAAAAAAAATACAAGGCAAACCGAAAATTCTCCAGGGATTTTTTTATTTGTTTTTATTTGAGTCCATTTGCGTCTCCTGAACATGCAGTAGCAATCACCAAAAAATAAACGGAAATCCCGTGAAAATGAAAAAAAGTTACGAACTTAACTGGTTTCCAAAGTTAAGGTTAGGTTATGTGTCTTTATTAGAGAGATTTGCAGCCTTCTTTCATTCCTGTTTCATGGGATTCCTTTTCAAATTCCTCTCGGAGATTCTTTCGTATTCCTATCGACGTTTTTACCCTAGATTCAAACTGTTCTTTCCGGAAAAAATCCTGGAGAATATTGCAGGATTTCTGAAATCCAAATATAGTCTCCTGAAGGTTTTTATGAGAATCCTATAGATTTTCTTCCAAAGGTTTTCCAATATTTGCTCGAATCACATTTTCATTTTGGGGAAACTTTGATAGTGCTCTGACAAACATATTAAATCCCAAACAAATATTACAGATTGCAACACAAAGAGTATCAGCATGATGGGAAAATCCGTATGAAATATGTTAGGTTAATTTATTGTATCAAAACATGAAGAATTTTATAAAATTATAAATAACAGATTGAGTCAGCACTCCACCTGAGTGAAAATCTCAGTGCTTTTAGCTATCAAAAATAATTATCTGTGTAAAAATATATTTTTTACGGTACATCAACATGTGACTATATGCTGCGCATAGTAAGTACTCTTTATTTGAGTTGTTTTTGATTTTTATAAACAAATTTGGAAAACAACGAGTGTAATTGAAAGATTGTTTATCAAACAAGTCTAGTACTTTTTTACAAATAATTTCATGGCAAAAAAACTATAATGCATTGACTACAATTTTTATTTGATGACTACTTTGTGTGAAAAATGTGATATTTTCCTAGTAATTTGAGTGATATAAAATACGAGTGTAATAAAAACATCACTAAGGTTGTTCAAATGAATCCACTAAACTACTACGATATATTTAAAGTTGAAAAACTACATATCATTGCTTTAAATTTTGGCTTATTCGCTTTTTTGTGGTATTTTCCTACTTTTTTTTATTAAAAAAATATCAGTGTAATGTTAACATCATCATTTTATCAAAAACAGGTTCAGTGCATTGTAACGGAAAATTTATGGCCATACAACTACATGTTATGGCTTTAAATTTTGTTTAATTGACTGTTTTGTATAAAAATTATAATATTTTTGTAGCTTTTCGAGTAAAATAAATTAAGTGTGTCATGAAAACGTCACTATTACTCATCAAGAACGTCCAGTACGCTTTCACGAATAATTTGAAGATAAAATACTACTTTGCATTATAAGCCATCATTTTTGTTAACCACTTTGCGTGAAAAATGTGGTACTTTCGTTGATTTTTGAGTGAATCAAAATTTGAGTGTAATGAAAACATCATTATTATTCTTCAAGTATGTCCCCCAACCTCCTCCGAACATTTCAAGGCTAGAAAACTTCATGTTATCGTTTTAAATTTAGTTTTGTTGACTACTTTGTGTAAAAAGTATGGAATTTTCGTAGTTTTCCGGGTAAAACAAAATAAGAGTGTAATTAGAACATTTTCATTGTTCATCAAAAATGTCGAGTACAATTCTACGAACAACAAAAAAACTATATGTCATCGCTTTGAATTTTGATTTATTGCTTATTTTATGTGAAAAATAGGGTATTTTAGCAGTTTTTTGAGTAAGGTAAATTATCAGTGTACTGAAAAATCACTAATTTTGCATAAACATGTTCATTCCAGCTGTACGCATGATTTAGAGTCGAAAAAACCATATGTCATCGCTTTAAATTTTGTTTTATTGATCAATGTGCGCAAAAAATGCGCTCTCTAAAAAAACTAGGA
This sequence comes from Aedes albopictus, assembly GCF_035046485.1. Taxonomy (NCBI): domain Eukaryota; kingdom Metazoa; phylum Arthropoda; class Insecta; order Diptera; family Culicidae; genus Aedes; species Aedes albopictus. Next base: position 207,223,625 of record NC_085138.1, read on the forward strand.
AGTGCCTTTTGCTTAATAACTTTAGGTAGACGCATCTATTTTATATTTTTTTAAATGGACGATGATCTTAAAACCTGTCCGGTTCCATCGCAAAAAAAAGTTTTGAAATCGGTTGAAAAACGGCCGAGAAATGCCTTGTCAAAGTTGGACTTCCGACTTTTTTTGGACCCTTGGTAGTTTAGGAGTTAAAAAGCGAAAGATTCCTATAAGTTCAACACTTCGCAGAACTTTTAATAGGTATGTGGGGGCCCCTTCGTGATTATCAAGAGTTTTTTGGAATGGAGCAAACAGATGGCCTCAAAATTAAAAGAAAAATGTGTTAGAATTTAAATTGAATTTTACGAAATTCAGTATCGATATGGAAGTAAAATTCATGAGCATTGTGAAAACGTCCCTGGTATCCTAACTACAGGACCAAACACAGTTGTTGACTTAGCTTAAAGTAGCAGCTGAAATTCAGGGGTCGCAGTTATGAAAATTAAGATCTGAACACATGTCAGGTCAAATCCGTAATAATAATAGTTTGTCGATTTTTTTTTGCTTTCGTATGAAAAATAAGTGAAATCAATGTATCCAACGATTTCATGAAGTATATCTTCCTAAGTATTCCTTCGGGAATATGTATTACGATTTATCTAGCAGTTACTTTAAAGACTTCTACAAAAATTCCTCTAAGATATACTTCAGAACTTTTTCATGGATTGCTTCAGGAATTCTTCTAAGCATTGATTTTGGAATACTTGAATCGATTCCTTCAGGAACACCTTCAAGAATTCCTTCAGGAATACCTCTTTAGATCCCTTCATAAAGTCCTTCGAGGATTATGTCATTAAGTCCTTCAACGAATTCTGCAGATGAACCTTAAGGGATTTCTCCAAGATTCTTTTAGAGACTTCTCCAAGAAGGAATATTGCAGGAGTTCCTCATGGAAAATACCTTTGATGATTTTCTGAGATCAGGCTTGATCAGGTATGGCTCTTGAATGGATTCTTGTGAGATTTTCTGAAGGAATTTTGGAAGAATTCCCGAAAGAATCCTTGTAAAAATGCTTGCAGGAAGTTTTGTAGGAATTTTTAAAGGAATCCTCGAAGAATCTTCTAGATGAATTCTAAGATGTATTCGGAAAGAATCATTGGGTTGATTTTGGAGATATCTTTGATGACATTATTGACGGATTACCACAGTACTGTAAAGTAGTAGTAGAACTACTAGAAGTACTATGAGGAATCACGTAAAGGATTCCTGAAGAAATTTTTAAGGCAAAGGAATGTTTGGAAGAATGCCTAGATTATTTTTCAAAGAAATCAATGGCATAAACCCCAAAGAATTCCTCTCAAATTCGTTGATGTTGATTTGCAAAACAATTTCTATAGATTTCCGTGGAGATTTGATTAACACTGCTTATACCAACAGGGTTTTTGTAACGTAAAGTACCGACAGGCAGAAAAACGTGGAACTAATTATTTTGCACATCCATATCTCAACAGTTAGTGAACCAAATTTCAATCTTTTTGCGTTAACGGAATCCTACACTATCCTAGAGAGGTGTAGTGAAAACCGATTGGAATTTCATGCAGCTTCCGGTGAAAACCAGGCGAAAACATTAGTTCCACATTTTTAACTTCTTCCGGTTCCGTTTTGTTCCCAGATCGGTTGTGAGTACCATGTCTTTGTAGCGAGTTCTTTCGGAACCTCGACAAGATAGCAACATTCTGTCTTCGGCAAAGTTGTTCAGAACAACAACCACTTCCTGGTGATGGATTTCATAGTTCCGAATTTAATCACCACGTGGCGCTAGTGTACATAGTGACTTCCGGTACGACTTTGGTGGGATATAGCACGAGATTGAAGCCAGATAGGAAGATGCGATCTTCGGCAAAGTTGTTCAGGACTACGAGTACTTCCAGGTCATGAAGAGCATAGTTCCAAATTTCACCACTACGTGGCGCTAGTGTACATAGTGACTTCCGGTACGACTTTGGTGGGATACAGCACGAGATTGAAGCCAGATAGGGAGGTACGATCTTCGCCAAAATTGTTCAGGACTACGAGTACTTCCAGGTCATGAAGAGCATAGTTCCAAATCTCACCACCAAGTGGCGCTAGTGTACATAGCTACTTCCGGTATGAGTTTGGAGGGATATAGCACGAGATTGAAGCCAGATAGGAAGATGCGATCTTCGGCAAAGTTGTTCAGAATTACGAGTACTTTGAGGTCATGAAGAGCATAGTTTAGAATTGCCCCACCACGTGGCGCTAGTGTGCATAGTGACTTCCGGTACGACTTTGGTGGGATATAGCACGAGATTGAAGCCAGATAGTGAGGTACGATCTTCGGTAAAGTTGTTCAGGATTACGAGTACTTCCAGGTCATGAGGAGCATAGTTCGGAATTTCACCACTACGTGGCGCTAGTGTTCATAGCTACTTCCGGTATGAGTTTGGAGGGATATAGCACGAGATTGAAGCCAGATAGGGAGGTACGATCTTCGGCAAAGTTGCTCAGGACTACCAGTACTTCAGGTCATAAAGAGTATAGTTCAGAATTTCACCACCACGTGGCGCTAGTGTACATAATGACTTCCGGTACAACTTTGGTAGGATATAGCACGAGATTGAAGCCAGACAGGAAGGTGCGATCTTCGGAAAAAATGTTCTGAACTGTGATTACTTCTAGGTGATGAAGAACTTGTTTCGGAATTGCACCACCACGTGGCGCTAGTGTACATAGTGACTTGCGGTACGACTTTGATGGGATATAGCCCGAGATTGAAGCCTGATAGGAAGGTACGATCTTCGGCAAAGTTGTTCAGAACTATGATTACTTCTAGGTAACGAAGAACTTGTTACTTGTTCACCTCCATAACGACTTTGGTGAGATATATCCCAAGATTGAAGCCAGACATAAAGGACCGATCTTCAGGAAAGATGTTCAGGACTACGAGTACTTCTATGTCATGAAGAGCATATTTTCGAATTTCACCAGCACGTGGCGCTAGTTTACATAGCTACTTTCGGTACAACTTTTGTGAGATATAGCACGAAATCGAAGCCAGATAGGAAGGTGCTATCTTCGGCAAAGTTGTTCAGGACTACGGGTACTTCTAGGTCATGAAGAGCGTAGTTCAGAATATCACCACCACGTGCCGCTAGTGAACATAGTGACTTCCGGTACGATTTTGGTGGGATATAGCACGAGATTGAAGCCAGATAGGAAGATGCGATCTTCGGCAAAGTTGTTCAGCACTACGAGTACTTCCAGGTCATAAAGAGCATAGTTCCAAATTTCACCACCACATGGCGCTAGTGTACATAGTGACTTCCGGTACGACTTTGGTGGGATGTAGCACGAGATTGAAGCCAGATAGGAAGATGCGATCTTCGGCAAAGTTGTTCAGGACTACGAGTACTTCCAGGTCATGAAGATCATAGTTCCAAATTTCACCACCACGTGGCGCTAGTGTACATAGTGACTTCCGGTACGATTTTTGTGGGATATAGCACGAGATTGAAGCCAGATAGGGAGGTACGATCTTCGCCAAAGTTGTTCAGGACTACGAGTACTTCCAGGTCATGAAGAGCATAGTTCGGAATTTCACCACCACGTGGCGCTAGTGTACATAGCTACTTCCGGTATGAGTTTGGAGGGATATAGCACGAGATTTAAACCAGATAGGGAGGTACGATCTTCGGCAAAGTTGTTCAGGACTACGAGTACTTCCAGGTCATGAAGAGCATAGTTCGGAATTTCACCACTAGCTACTTCCGGTGCGACTTTAGTGAGATATATCACAAGACTGAAGCCAGATAGGAAGGTACCATCTTCGACAAAGTTGTTCAGGACTACGAGTACTTCCAGGTCAAGAAGAGCATAGTTCCAAATTTCACCACCACGTAGCGCTAGTGTACATAGCTAGTTCCGGTATGACTTTGGTAGGATATAGCACGATATTGAAGCCAGGTAGAAAGATGCGATCTTTGGCAAAGTTGTTCAGGACTACGAGTACTTCCAGGTTATGAAGAGCATAGTTCAGAATTTCACCACCATGTGGAGCTATATCATAAGAATGAAGCCAGATAGGAAGGTATGATCTGCGGCAATGTTGTTCGTGACTACGAGTACTTCCAGGTCATGCAGAGCATAGTTCCGAATTCCACCACCACATGACGCTAGTGTACATAGTGACTTCCGATACGTCTTTAGTGAGATGTATCGCAAGATTGAAGCCAGATAGAAAGGTACGAGTCTTGCTCCCACGTTCAAGGATCAAGGATCATTTCAGGAACACTTGGAGAGCATTCTCCAAGAATATCTACAGAAATACTTTCCGCGAATGTCTAAGGCGTTTCTCTAAGAGATTCAGTTCTAGTAGAATAAAGGTTTCAGTTTAATTCTTGCAAAAACTTTGATCTCATGGTTTCTTGTTTTCGTGAAAAATGTAAACTTCAGAAAGATATTCTCTTAATGATGATTCACATAAGTTTAAGCAAAGATATTCAAATAAATTTCTGGCTCCAACTTCATATTTATTATCCAGAATAATATATTAATCCCATGACCATCCGCAAATAAAGGGGGACATGTGATCAACTGCGCCACCGACTCGGGCACTCTGGAGATGAATTTCCGAATAAATCACTGCATAAATTTCTGAAGGAGTCTTTCGAGGACTTCGCGAACGAATTCTATGAAAAAAAAAATACGTAGAAATCCCTGCAAAACATATTTCGAAAGCATCACTAAAAACTTTCCTAAATACTCAATTGGGGAGTTTCATAATGATTCTTCGAAAGAATCACTAAAATTTATCGTAAATGAATCGCAGGAAGAAGCTCCAGAGTGATTTGAAATGAAATCGCTAAAGCTCCGGAGGAATTTCTGAAGAAATCCTTGGGGAAAGAAAGCGCTAGAGGATGGGTTCATAAATGAAATACAAAGGGGCATCTAGAGGAACTCCAGAATCCCTGTAGAAAATATTAAAGGTATGTCTGGATCAATTTTTGAAGATATCTCTGGAAAATCTCCTGAATCCCTGAAAAGATTTGAAAAACAATACTCAAGAATCCCAAATGGAATCACCCAGATGATTTCCCGAAAGAAATCTTGGAAATAATTCAGAAAGAGCCGCTATAGAAATTTCCAAAAAAAAGCACTAGAGGAATCCCGATAAAATCCCTGGAAGAATTTTGCGAAGAAATCGCAAGAGCATGGATATTCGAAGGAATCTTTGGAGGCATTTCCAAAGCAATCTCTAAAAAATCCCAAAGATTTTTTGGCGAAATTTTGAAGAATTTTTCGAATATCTGGAACAATCTTTGTATGAATTATTGAACTATTTATTGAAGAATTCCAGGAAATATATTTCAAGAAATTCCAGAAGCAATTCTTTTACTGGAAAAAATTCAGCTGGAACCTCTGGAGGGATATCTGAAGGGTGTCCTTGGAAATTTTAGTAATAACGACTGCATAAATTCCTTTGGGAATTCCACGAATGAATATTCACAGGAATCCTTGGAGGAGGAATTTCTTGAAAAATATTATGAGGAATTCCTGGAGGAATACTTTGAAAAATATCTTGGAATTCCTGGAGACATAATGAATAAGTGGGTTAATTCCAGAAGGAATCACTGGAGAAATGCTTGAATAAATTTCTAAAGAAATTCCAGCAGGAATCTGTGGAACAAAAATCCCTAATAAAATTCTCAAATGCATCATTGAAAAAAAAATCCCAGGAATTCCTTGTTGGATTTCCTTGAGGAATTCTCATGCAAATAGCTAGATAAATTGTGAGAACAATCCTTCGATTGAGTCAGAGAAGTCCCAATCTGGCATAAATTTATCTTGCATAGCTCTTAAAAATCGTGTCTGAAATTCTTTGTACATTATCACAACGTGGTGGTGAAATTCCAAACCCGGTAGTGCTCGTAGTTCTGAACAATTTTGCCTTCCTATCAGACTTGAAGATCGTGCAATACCTCATCAAATTCGTACCGGAGGTTAGTATGTACACTTGCGCCACGTGGTGGTGACGTTCGGAACTGGAAGTGCTTGTAGTCCTGAACAACTTTTCCGAAGATCGTACCTTCCTGACGGGCTTCAATCTCGTGCTATATCCCACCAAAGTCGTACCGGAGGTAAATATGTACACTAGCGTCTAAGGTGGTGGAATTTGGAACTATGCTATTCATGACCTAGAAGTATTCGTAGTCCTGAACAACTTTGCCGAAGATCGCACTTTCCTACCTGGCTTCGATCTCGTGACATATTTATTTCTCTAAAGATATACTATCTGGCTTCAATCTCATGCTATATCCTAACAAAATCGTACCGAAAGTAGCTATGTACACTAGCGCCACGTGCTGGTGAAATTCGAAAATATGCTCTTCATGACATAGAAGTACTCGTAGTCCTGAACATCTTTCCTGAAGATCGGTCCTTTATGTCTGGCTTCAATCTTGGGATATATCTCACCAAAGTCGTACCGGAGGTGAACATGTAACAAGTTCTTCGTTACCTAGAAGTAATCATAGTTCTGAACAACTTTGCCGAAGATCGTACCTTCCTATCAGGCTTCAATCTCGGGCTATATCCCATCAAAGTCGTACCGCAAGTCACTATGTACACTAGCGCCACGTGGTGATGAAATTCGAAATTATGCTCTTCATGACCTAGAAGTACTCGTAGTCCTGAACAACTTTGCCGAAGATAGCACCTTCCTATCTGGCTTCGATTTCGTGCTATATCTCACAAAAGTTGTACCGGAAGTCACTATGTACACTAGCGCCACGTGGTGGTGCAATTCCGAAACAAGTTCTTCATCACCTAGAAGTAATCACAGTTCTGAACATTTTTTCCGAAGATCGCACCTTCCTGTCTGGCTTCAATCTCGTGCTATATCCTACCAAAGTTGTACCGGAAGTCATTATGTACACTAGCGCCACGTGGTGATGAAATTCTGAACTATACTCTTTATGACCTGAAGTACTGGTAGTCCTGAGCAACTTTGCCGAAGATCGTACCTCCCTATCTGGCTTCAATCTCGTGCTATATCCCTCCAAACTCATACCGGAAGTAGCTATGAACACTAGCGCCACGTAGTGGTGAAATTCCGAACTATGCCTCTCATGACCTGGAAGTACTCGTAATCCTGAACAACTTTACCGAAGATCGTACCTCACTATCTGGCTTCAATCTCGTGCTATATCCCACCAAAGTCGTACCGGAAGTCACTATTAACACTAGCGCCACGTGGTGGGGCAATTCTAAACTATGCTCTTCATGACCTGGAAGTACTCGTAATTCTGAAGAACTATGCCGAAGATCGCATCTTCCTATCTGGCTTCAATCTCGTGCTATATCCCTCCAAACTCATACCGGAAGTAACTATGTACACTAGCGCCACTTGGTGGTGAGATTTGGAACTATGCTCTTCATGACCTGGAAGTACTCGTAGTCCTGAACAACTTTGCCGAAGATCGTACCTCCCTATCTGGTTTCAATCTCGTGCTATATCCCTCCAAATTCATTGCGTAAGTAGCTATGTACACTAGTGCCACGTGGTGGTGAAATTTGGAACTATGCTCTTCATGACCTGGAAGTACTCGTAGTCCTGAACAATTTTGGCGAAGATCGTACCTCCCTATCTGGCTTCAATCTCGTGCTATATCCCACCGAAGTCGTACCGGAAGTCACTATGTACACTAGCGCCACGTAGTGGTGAAATTTGGAACTATGCTCTTCATGACCTGGAAGTACTCGTAGTCCTGAACAACTTTGCCGAAGATCGCATCTTCCTATCTGGCTTCAATCTCGTGCTATATCCCACCAAAGTCGTACCGGAAGTCACTATGTACACTAGCGCCGCGTGGTGATTAAATTCGGAACTATGAAATCCATCACCAGGAAGTGGTTGTTGTTCTGAACAACTTTGCCGAAGACAGAATGTTGCTATCTTGTCGAGGTTCCGAAAGAACTCGCTACAAAGACATGGTACTCACAACCGATCTGGGAACAAAACGGAACCGGAAGAAGTTAAAAATGTGGAACTAATGTTTTCGCCTGGTTCTCACCGGAAGCTGCATGAAATTCCAATCGGTTTTCACTACACCTCTCTAGGATAGTGTAGGATTCCGTTAACGCAAAAAGATTGAAATTTGGTTCACTAACTGCTGAGAAATGGATGTGCAAAAAAATCAGTTCCACGTTTTTTTGCCTGTCGGTACTTAGCGTGTTAAATCGTTATCACGAATTTCTGATGGAAGCCTTGGTGGAATCTCTTTAAGACCGCCTGAGGGAATTTGTGCAGGAATCCTTTGGAGATGAATGTGTTCACCTTTGCAGGGTGACACACGGTTTACAAGAAAATCTAAAAATTTGCGCAGCGGTTTACGCTGTTTAGCGTATCACTCTATTAGCTTGATTGGACTAATGTATTTTTTTTGTGTTGGTTAACATCATCGTTCATATATTTTTTTGTCTAATTTATATTGTCGCGCTTATCTTTTATTAGAGTTCTGCGGCGGTCGTACGCTCGCAAGGCATACCGCCTCATGACAGTCGCAAGGCAAAACAGAAGAAAAAGTGTTCCCGCCAAAAACAAAAGCACGTGGGTTTCGCGAAGTGACAGATGTTTTCGAATGTATTTGTGACGAACGGCAAGAGTAGCTCAGTGGAATGAGTGTTCTTGCTGTCAAACCCCATATAGTGGAATTATATACTTTTAAATCTGGTGACGCTGTTATGATTAGTGACTGTCGCGCTGATATCAGAAGACAGAGGCAGATAATCGCCATATTCTGATTTTTCTTGAGAGGCATAATACACCCAAAACTATAACTTAATAGCGTTATTATAACTCATAGCGGTGGGCGAGGGATTTATGCGCTGTGCACGTTTAGAACATGAGCGGAACGCTCTCCTTCTGATGCGCACAAGCGCTCATGCTCCACCATCTGCTCGACTATTAAGGCTTGCAGTAAAACCTAACCCGACCCGACCGTGTACGGATTGATGAATACACGCACACACATGCTGTACAGAAAGCAGTCGGGTTTGCGTACAGTTTATGTGTATGTATTCAGCTCTGGTCACTTGCAGAAGCAGTTTTTCGGTCATCCCTTGTCAGTTCAGTCGTCGAGAGCTTTTACACCTTCGAGCATGAAATTGTCTATTTTCGCCGCGCACATCCGGAAGCGTCATCGTTGCGAGTAGTTTTTGTTTTCATCATTGAACTGGAGTGGTCAATCCACCGTCGCGTCCGCGTTTCTCAACCCTTC